>NW_027481118.1:0-131594 GCF_050403485.1 Sporobolomyces salmoneus
AATTATATATTTTTTTGTGGTCAATTTTATTGTGGTTTTTTATGGCGCTTCCCCCCCCCCCCCCCCGCCCCCCCCCCCCCCCCCCCTCTCCCTACATCGACATCGTAACTGACCATTTAGATGTTTAGACAAATCATTGAACGATACAAGACTTGTACAACGCCTGAAAGCGTGATTGAGATGCAACAAACTATTATCAAAGAAATGGAGAAACAAGATGATGAACGACGTAAGTCACAGTGCCCGCAACCGGTTCTTTCTCCTTCGCCAGAGACTGATTGACTCTATGACCTGCGCAATCTTACAGGACGAGAGAAAGAAAAGCTCGAAGAAAAGGGAGATCTATTAGTACAAAACTTCAACCACTCAAGTCAAGGTGGTGACACATGGCGACCGTATCACTCTGACGAGGAAGGTGAATCGGAGTCAGAGGCAGAATCAGAAGAGGCAGAAGAGGAAGAATCTGATTACGAGGTGGACAGATTAGGGAATCGAATAGAAAAACAACTCTAAGAAGGAGGAAATATCACTATTCATACAACCCGAAACGATCACAGGAAACATACTTATCAACAATGAGAGTACTGCAGAACCGAGGGAGCGAGAGTGGGAAGGACCGAACTAAGAAGACAAGAGTCCTTGAATCGCTCTTTCCATTTCCTGATCTCTTTCGTATTCTTCCTCCGCCGTCGGTGTTGTTTTCTGCGCAGGTAAGCTCCCGACTTTTGATCCGACTTGACCGAGCTTTCCATCGGTGATTTGCCATAACACTTTATCGACTTCTTCCTGAGCTTCTTCCTCCATATCCTCGTCCTCTTCGTCGAGGGTCTCCATCGTATCGTCCATCATTTCTTGCATGATTCCAGCTTTCATCATCTCCATAGACATTTCCCTCATTGTCGAACTTAGTTGTGGAACAGAGATTAACGAATTTGAGGCTTTCATGATTTCGGATGAGGCTTGCAATGTTCCCGTGACTTTCACCATTGCTACACGCAAGACAGACGTCTCAGTGAACTGTACGACTCGGTAGAGTGAGCTATAGCTTACCTAGTTGATGACCCAATTGCATATTAATCGAATTCAAATTCGCTTTACTCGTAACCAACCTGCTCTTCTGTTTCTGACTCCTCACGACTTCCCTCGCCAAAATCTTTGCGTTCTTCGTATCCCCCTTCGCGGCGAGTTTCTTGATTTCGGCTCTGACTTTGTTCGTAGAGAGGTCGAGTTGATGGATTTCTCGGTCTAGGACTCGGGATTGCGATTTCAGTTGGGTTTGCCATTTGCGGACTTTCTCTTGTGGGGTTGGGCCCCAGATTAGACGGTTGAGGGATTGCATAGGATGGTAGGAGAGGTGAGAAGAGCGAGGGATTCGAGGGGGAGGATTGGGCCGAAGGAACTGGAGCGGAGAGAAGATCTGGTGGTCGGCGAGGGTAGTTAGAGTCGCTTTGATCGTAGTAATCGAGTCGTCGATCTCAAGAGAGTGAGTTGGAGGGAGAAAGAGTGTTCCGAAGTTGCGTCAACTTGATCAACTCCTCTCACTCCTCCGTATTCCGCCCAATGTATCCTTGAAGCCCAGCAATGTCCAATACTACGCCACTGAAACCTACTACACCCGAGATCAACCTCAAGACTCGTCGAATCACACTATTCTCATTCTGGACCGTCTTCGTCTTGCTTGGAGTTCCTCTGTGGTGGAAGACGACATCGTTGGAGCGCAGACAGCTACCTGAACAACGGATACAGCAATGGGATCAATACATTCACGAGAATGACGATACTCGGATCTCTCGTCAGGTCGAAGGTAAGCCCTCTACTCTCTGGCTCTCCCTTCGGGACCTACGAACTCACAATGTCGTCCATGGTGAATTGAGACTAGGCGGGAGAGTCGTGAAGTATTCACCACATTACAAACTCGTCTTCTCGTTGTTGAATCAAAACTCTTCTCCGAGTTCAGATCCTCTGCTGTCATGGGATATCGACCAATTGCTGCAGCGTAAGCTCCTGAATACATCCTTCGAATCCCCAACATGCTGATAGCCTGCTCGTTCCCGACTATAGAGCACTTCAAACCTCTACTATCTTCGCTTTCACCTTTGCACAATTTCACAATCGAATCCCAGGTACAATACTACTCTCCCTTATCTATCAACCTCCTTCAGGATGAAGCAAGCGATTCGAGTACGACGTGGGTACAAGAGAATGATGTGAAAGCATTCGTCAACAACGCGGAATGGAATTTAGGTAAACCATCTCTTTCGAATACTGCATTAGCCGAGGGTAGTCTGCTAAGCCCGCTTTCGTGCGACTGTAGCTTCTGGAACGACTCTAGATCCAGTCCTACATTTCATTCTATACGTACCTTCCGCTGAAAACCGTCCGATGAAGATCAAAACTTCCCGTGCGTTCTCTTCGATCCTTTTAGTCGGTGGCCACTTCTGACTAGTTCGGGGCGAGCAAACACAGAAACTACAGCTACTACTTCATTCATCACTCCGCAACGAGGCGGTCTCGTCATCTACAACCCATCTTCCGCTACTTCTCTCGATTCTTCGTTCCGTACCTTTTCTCGACAACTTCGATTACTCCTCGGTTTACCTCGCACAACGTCGAACGTCGATCAAAAGAGAGAGATTGAAGACCTCGTTACGAATCGACTCGGAGAAGCTCTAAAGGACACCACTTCGACTCTGGTTAACCTCGTCAAAACGATTTCTGAAGAAGATGGAACTCAAGCCGCGAATGTTTCCGTTGGTTTAACGGTACAATCTCGAGTAGAGCGAGCTTTAGACCTACTAGATTCCGTAAGTTCGGAACAACGCATTCAGTCTCTAGAACACCGCATGTGACCTCATCTCCGTTCTTACAGGCCCACGATTGTTCCCAATCCGCTTCCTGTACCCTCTCCGACCAACTCGCGCGAGTCTCCCTCGCGCAAGAACTAGCAAACAAAGCTTATTTCGATCCAAGCCTGTTACCGATGCTCTATTTCCCACAGGAGCACAAATACGCAGTTTATACGCCTTTGTTCGGTCCGGTGAGTGTTCCGTTGGTGGTAGGATTGATCAGGGAGTTGAAGGAGTGGAAGAAAAGGAGGAAGGAGAAGGTAGAGGCGAAAGAAAGGGAGAAATCAGAATAGTATCTATTGTCGTAATTCTTGTACGTGTCTCGAGCGAGCGAATTCGTAGAGTCGAGAGAGTCAGTCCGGTCGCCTATCTGCTACTTGTCGCTCAGTCAACTCGCAAGTTCACACAACAGCGGTCTCTGCACCTTACGGTTTTGCAGCGGAATGGAGATTCTGCTTCCGCTTCTCCCTCCCGGACTGCTACCGACTCTCGCACACCTTTGATCTCAGAATGGTCACACTCTGGCCTCCTTGTGTGAGAACTTAGGACAAGCTACTCAGCATCGAAGAACGTGAGTCATCATTCGAGGAGAGAGTCGAAATTGTCGAATTGTTTCGAATTCTCTCAAAGCTTCGCTAGTTCTTCTCTCGAGACGATGAGCACTGAAGATAGTGGTAATAAAGATCGGCGTAGTTCGAATTGACAGCGCGAAGGGTAAAAGAATGAGACAACAAAGTGATCTGAGAGGATTGAAAAGCGAAGAGGAGAGAGATAGGTAGAGGAGAAAGACAAGCGATAGAGAGAATTGAGCTTACCGAGCGGCGTTACCAGCGAGTTCGAGGACTTCAGCCGATAGGTATTCGAGAACCGCAGAGAGGTAGACTGCACACGAATGGAGAGAAAGAGTCAGTTCAGTCCGAGGGAGACGCGTTCTGAAGGAGAAGACTCAAGACTCACCAGGTGCTCCAGCTCCGATTCGTTGAGCGTAGTTACCACGACGAAGGAGACGATGGATACGTCCGACGGGGAAGTAGACGTAGTCGCATACTCGGTACTCACCAACACGGCGCAGAGAAAGAACGAAGTTCGAAAGAGACGTTTTCATTGCTGTTTCTCTGCGAATTTCTGTTCCTTCAACTCCCGATAAATCCTCACGGCTTTCTCCCTCTCCCGGTCCAGCAACGCCTTCATGATCGGATCGACCGGTAACCTATTCTTCCCTACTGGTTCTTCCATTCCCGCCAATCTCAATCCTTCGAATCCACCCCCTCCTCCCGCAGTTTCCGATAACCTAGCACCCGCGGTCGTTCCATCCGAAGCGGACGACAAAGCTTTCGCGAGTAGACCCTTCCGAGCGGGTTTCGCGAGAGTAGGAGGAGCCAACACGACGGATTTAAGTCCTCGAATCGGTTCGACTGAATCGAATTCAGTTTTCCCAGTTCTACCCCTCTTGACTTCTGCTGCTTGAACTTCCTCTTGCTCCTCGGTGCTGATTTTAGGTTTCTTGGGTTGTTTAGCGAATGGATCTCGAGATTCTTCTGGTGTAGGTTTCGATTTCTTCTCTTTTCCATATTTCGTTTTCCCATCTCCTCCTTCTTCCTCCCCCTCTTCCCCGTCGGCGATTCCATTCCATTCCTCGTCGGCGTCTTCGGCGACCTGAGTAGTTTTCGATTTCTTCTTCTTGTCTTTGAGTACTTCTTTAGTCTTCTTGTTGACGTTTTTCGAAGCTTGAATCGTTGAATTAATACTCGATCTCATTTCTTGTTCCACCCTTCGATTGAACGTCGATAACGACTCATAGGGTAAGGGTTGAAGTGTCGTATTGTTTGACTTCTTCTTCTGCAGGAGAACGAGAGGTCAGTAGGGAGAAACAGGGAAGGAAAGAGAGTTTCGGATTTTACTTTTTGATTCGGATTCTTTAACGCTTCTTCTTCTTCGCGTTTCCGTTTCTTTTCCGCGTGATACTCTTGTCTCAACTTGTCCGCATTCAGGATCCTACACGCGGCACACGAAGAGAGGGCGCGAGATGAGAACCGACTTTCCTCTTGAAATCTCTCGATTCGTTTACGATGACAGAGGGAGAAGACGTACCTATAAGCCGATTTACTCATCCCATTTAGATCCCCACTCGCATTTCCCTGTCTAGCAGCACTCGCGGAAGGTTTCCTCCTCTTATTGTTCTTCTTCTCTACTCCGGTCCCTCCTCCTCCCGCTTCTTTGCTCAAATCGACTTCAATCGGTTCACCATGGTACGAGGTCGTAGCGATAGGTAGTAACGAGTCTTTTGCGCTAGGTGGGTTGTTGTAGCCTCTGTTTAGAGATGAGGGAAGGAAGGTTTGTTGAGAGATGAGAGAAGAGGAGAGAGAAGGAAGAGGACGTACTTGGCTTGTTGCGTCGCGAGTCGGATTGAACGTTTTTGTTTCTTGTGAGGCATACTAGCGATGAAGTGTGTGAGAGAGGGAGAGACGAGCTCGAGATTTCGATCAAGGATTTCGCGAGCGACGGTTTCTGAGAGGTTTGGTCTTTAGGCGAGCTGCGGCATCAAGCGACTCAGAAGCTCTTGAACCACAGAAGCGCAACGCGAGCGAAGCAGACAGAAGCTCTCACGAGAGAACGCGCGACGAATCGACAACGGATCCGAAAAAATTCCTTAACGTTGCGACGGTTCATTCAGGGTTCATTCAGGCAGGCTATCATGTACAGAAGGAAGAAGGGAAGGGAAGACACAGCTGAAAAGCGGAGGAGTGGGGAGTTCTAGAGAAGAGGGAGGAGGGTTTGCCAACGAAAGAGGTAGAAGTAAAACTAGGGAGGCATTTTGGTGGATTGAGAACGACAGAGAGAAGTTGCGAGGAGAGAAGAAAAGGGGGTTGTAGGAGGTACGGAACAGAAAAAAAGAACAGAGAATAAAAATGCTAGGCGGGACTCAAGAGACGCCGATAGGGTCGAGTCAAGTCGAGTGAGAGCTAGGGGATTGGGGAATAATGCGAGGAGCAGAAGGACGTTGGGTGAGAATAGATAATTAGGATCGAAGGAAGTTACGGAGTTTAATCCTTCTTGGGGGGTTCGGTAGAGTCGGCAGCGGGTTGTTCAGGAGCGGCTTGACCATCTTGGTTTCGCTTTTCGTAAACCTTCTTGAAGACTATTAGACGAGCACACACAAGTCGAGTCAATGACTGAGCGAAGGAGAGGAAGCGATAGTGAAGAAGTGCTTACGGTTGAGGGAAGAAGATTGAACTTCATCTCGCTTAGCCTTGAGTTCCTCAGCGGTAACGGTAGCTCCTTCGGCTTGAGCCTTGATTCCGAGTTCACGAAGTTCACCAACGAGTTTCTCGACTTGCTTAGCCTCTTCGGCATCGATTTGTTCCTTGAACTCCTTGAGGGCCTTTTCGGTTTCAGCGGCGACGGATTCCGAAGCGTTCGCGGCTTCAATGAGATCACGACGAGCCTTGTCAGCTTCGGCGTGGGCCTCGGCTTGTTCAATCATCGATTCGATCTCCTTGTCCGAGAGACCGGAAGAAGCCGCGATCGTGATCGATTGATCCTTGTTCGTCGCCTTGTCCTTCGCGGAAACGTTGACGATACCGTCGGCGTCGATGTCGAAAGTGACTTCGATTTGAGGGATACCCTTGGGAGCAGGGGGGATACCGACGAGTTGGAAGTTACCGAGCATCTTGTTGTCGCGAACGAGTTCTCGTTCTCCTTGGAAGACCTTGATCTCGACAGCGGTTTGTCCATCGGCGGCGGTCGAGAAGGTTTGAGACTTCTTCGTGGGGATGGTGGTGTTTCGGTTGATGAGACGAGTGAAGACACCTCCGAGGGTCTAAGGCGAAAAGAGAGAAAAAGTCAGTTTTGCCTCGAAATGTGCAAAGTTGAGTTGATGCGACTTACCTCAATACCGAGGGAAAGGGGAGTGACATCGAGAAGGAGAACGTCGGTAACGGATCCAGCGAGGACACCACCTTGTACGGCAGCTCCGACGGCGACAGCCTCATCGGGGTTGACTCCCTTTGAAGGGTCACGACCGAAGACCGACTTGACAGTCTCGATAACCTTGGGCATACGCGACATTCCCCCGACGAGGATAACCTCCTCGATCTCGGAAGCCTTCATTCCAGCATCGGCGAGAGCCTTCTTGCAAGGTTCGACCGTCTTTTGGATGAGTCCACCGACGAGTTGCTCGAGTTGAGATCGGGTGAACTTGAGGTTGATGTGCTTGGGTCCCGAAGCGTCAGCCGTGATGTAAGGAAGGTTGATGTCGGTTTGAGCGGTCGAGGAAAGTTCAATCTTTGCCTTTTCGGCAGCCTCTCGGATTCGTTGAATCGCCATTCGGTCCTTCGAGAGATCGAGTCCAGACTCCTTCTTGAATTCAGCGACGATGTGGTTGACGAGGGTGATATCGAAATCTTCTCCTCCCAAGTGAGTGTTTCCGTTGGTCGACTTGACTTCGAAAACTCCCTTTTGCATCTCGAGAATCGAAACATCGAACGTTCCTCCTCCGAGATCGTAGACGGCGACTTGTCGAGAGTCGTTGCGGTCGAGTCCGTAAGCAAGAGCGGCGGCGGTAGGTTCGTTGATAACTCGGAGAACGTCGAGACCAGCGATCGTTCCGGCGTCCTTGGTAGCTTGACGTTGAGAGTCGTTGAAGTAGGCGGGAACGGTGATGACTGCAGACGAGTCGAGAGTGAGTAAATAGCTTGATAAGAGAGCGAGACACGAGACTAACCGGCGTGCTTGAGCGATTTTCCGAGGTAACCTTCTGCGGTTTCCTTCAATTTACCGACGACGAAAGCACCGATTTGAGAAGGGGAGTACTTTTGTCCACGAGCTTCGAGCCAGGCGTCTCCGTTGGTGTGTTTGACAATTTTGAATGGAACATTGTGAAGATCGGTTTGAACTTCGGGGTCGGAGAATTTTCGACCGATGAGACGCTTGGTGGCGAAGAAGGTGTTCTAAACCCATCACACACTATTAGCACTCGCACTCGCACTCAGAGTAAGAGGAAGAGGATGAGAGGACTTACTTCAAAGTTGACGACGGCTTGACGTTTGGCGGGGAGACCGACGAGTCGTTCACCTTCCTTGGTGAACGCAACGACGGAAGGGGTTGTTCGACCTCCCTCCGAGTTTTCAAGTACTCGAGGAACCTTTCCTTCCATCAAAGCGACACACGAGTTGGTCGTTCCCAAATCCATTCCGACTACAGGTCCAGAAACTTTTCCAGAGTTGAATCGTTGCTGAGAGATAACCTGGACATCATAGTGGATACATTAGCTATTCGCACGGCTCGGATGAATTGCCCGCGGAGAGTGTGGCGCGGAGGGAGAAAAAGATGAGAGAGATGAGAGAGAGGATTGACTCCCAGGAATCGAAGAGAGCTGGAGACTTACAGCACGGGGAGTGCGGGCGGCACGGAGGCCGGAGAATCGTGCGGCGGAAAGCATGTTGTGTAGAGGAGAAGAGTGGGGGGGGGAGAGAAGGGAGAGAAGAGGAGAGGAGAGGTCGGATCCCTTCACAACTTTTTTCGATTGGCTTCGATGATTGTTCTACTTCTCCTTCTCGAGGCCGCAACGCTGCAGGCTGTTTTCTGCATGATTCCGAGACCTCGAGTTACGCTCATCGTGGAGATCGAGCCCCAGCTGTTCCACCCATCTCCCAGAGCGCGCTTCATTCACCTCGATTTACTTTTGACAATTTTCGTTTTCGCCCGATCCCTCGTTTCACACTCGTTCCGATGGCTTGATCTTGCTCTAGCGGTCTCTCAGGGACGTAAAGTATTAGGAAAACTACTCGCGAGCAGACCGGCTGAGGTTTGAGATACTCTAGACGGCTCGCCGTCACGCTTCGCAAGCGCCAAAACTCTCTCATCTCTCACTCTGAAACACTATGAACCATCAATACAGCGATCAAAGTGAGAACTTAGTATTGCAGAGTTTATTGGTCGTATCAAGCGTAAATCTTTTGTTCCTTCGAGGGAAATTTGTCGTGAGAATTGATTTCGTTCAAGCGTTTTTTCTTCATTCTTCGTCTTCTTCTTCCTCGTCCTCTCCTCCTTGATCATCGTCGCCTTCTCCAGCATGTTCTCCCGATGGATCGTATCCTCCAACTTCTTCTTCCTCTTCTTCGTCCTCGTCGTCACTCGGAGGAGAGGGAGAAATGAACTAAAGATCGAAAGCGAAGAGGAGGGTCAGTCCAGAGGCACGGACGCAAGAGAGTGTTGACTGAAGCTTACCTCGTTGAGTAGGTGTACGAAAGGAACAGTGATCCTCATCTTGTCCAAAACTTTGACGAGGAAATCTTCCGCCACAACTTCTTCGTCTGTGAAATGACTTTCAACTGCGAAAGAGCGACATCTACAGCGAGCGACGGCGGAGGAATCAGTCTTCGTCCACTTGTGTTCGAAGGAGGGGGAATGACTCACTTGAGTAGATCGATATCCGGATGGGTTTTATCGACTCCTTCAAGTTTCGGTGCATTCTTCAATTGATCTTCCCTACCAAAGATACTCCTCCTACCTCCATCCTTCATCGATTCCGGTTTTCCATACAACTCTACGAACTCTTTCTCCGCGATCACATCTCTCAATCGTTTCGGATTGTCGAGAATCGCCTGACGAATCGCCTTCAATTCGTTCGTATCGGGTTTCCAACACCCCGCAGCCAAGATCGAACGACCTCCTGGACTGATATGGAAGTAATAGAACGCGAAAGGACCTTTACGACCCGTACGAGAATGAGAGATGGATAAATTCGTCTTGTATGGAGTTTTGTCCTTTGAGAATCGAACGTCGCGGTAGATTCGATGAACGAGATCTTTGACGGGGAGATGAGGGAGTTGCCAATCTACTTCGGAAGCTTTTGGAACCCACGCGGTCACGAACGATTTGAAGTTGGTGTTTGCGTGAAGGTAACGTTCTTTGTTTTCTTCGAACCAGTCTCGATCGTTGTGTGAGCGAAGTTCGAGGAGGAATGACATCGTCGTGGGGAGAATCACACTCGTGTCGGCTGCGAAAGAGTGAAAGAGGTTCAGAGTCAGTACAGATTCATTCAGGTTTTCAAAACTCGATCTTTCTTTCGCCTCGTTTCAACTCTCTCTTCCTTGAACGAGCCTCCCTCTCGCCTCAAATACTCACACCGTCGACAATGAGCTGGAAGTAGTGAAAGGAGCTCACCTTTGGTCTTTGGAGCCGCAACTTTTTTGATACTTTTGACGACCCTCGTATTCTTCCCTCCATCGTCCTCATCTTCCTCATCTTCTTCCGCGCTATCCTTCTCGTCTTCATCGTCATTGATGAACTCATCCTCGCCATCCGATTCAGCCTTTGCCTTGCGTTTCCCTTTCCTACTAGCACTGACGTCGTCGTTCTTCGTCTCTGACTTTCCTCCTCCATTCTTCTTCGTAGCTTTCTTCCCTTTACCGTTCTCCTTGCTAGTGCTCTTCGCCTTTCCTTTGGTTTTCGCTTTCGCCTTGACTTTGGCCTTGGACGAGGAAGAGTCGGATTCAGCTCCACTCGAGAGTTCTCCTTCTTCGGAGGATTCGACTTTGGATTTGCGCGCTTTCTTCTTTGGAGGTTCGGACGATTTCGATTTACTCGTTGATGGAGCCATCTTCGTGAGGCGGGCGAAGAGACGGAGACAGAGAGGTGCGAAACACTGTAGGGGAAGTTTGTGATCGAAAATTGACATTTTGTTAGCGGCAATTGTCCAAAGCATGTAGCTTTCTTTTGCACTTTCTTCCTCACTCGGCATGTCGAAACCGACCAAACGAGCCTCTAGTAGCTCAACAAACGCAACGAAGAGCAACAAGAAGCAACGCAAGGTAGTTCAAGACGAACAAGAAGAAGTTGAAGAAGTTTCTTCCTCAAACTTTGAAGATTCAGAAGGAGATTTCGATGGGTTCGAGGACCTTGAAGCGGGAGGGAGCGAGGATGAATTCGCTGGAATCAGTAGCTCGGGGAAGAACAAGGGTAAAGGAAGGGAATTGAGTGGATCAGAAGAGGAAGATGAAGAAGAAATGGGAGAATTGGGCAACGATGACGAGGATATGATTGGAGATGATGATGAAGATCTCTATGCGAATCTGAATGGAGGAGGGGCAGGAGGAGGGGAGATGGACTACGAGGAGGAGGACGACGAAAGTTCGCACGGAGACGAAGAATCGGATTCTCAAGGCTCAGACGATGAAGAGGAGGAACCGCTGGCTGCTCCCACAGCACCAGAACCGACAAAATCAGACAGACGTAAAGCGAAACAACCGAAACCTTTGACCCCCGCCGAATTACGAGCTCTCGCATTCGCAGAATTGACGGCTTCGCCCATTTCGAACGTCCTTGCGACTCAAGTGGCTACGGTTCTCGACCCTGCGACTCCTCCTCCTCCGGCCACCTCTCCGCTTCAACCTCTTCTAAAATCGATTCATTCGCATTTCATCAATCTTCCGAAACAGAAAGCAATTTCGCTCGACAAACTTCGTAAAAAGGGAACAGTCGTCCCAGATATCAAAGGGGCGGAAGGGAAGTGGCTCAAGATGGACTTGGAATGGGAGAAACCGAGAAGTGAAGACATGAGGGTCGTAGGAAAGTGGGCATGGGGAGGAGGAACGAAATCAAAAGGGGAATACGTAGTCGAATTGGCTGTCGCGATGCCTCCTGTGAGTCAGTGCATTCTCTTGCGTCCTTCAGCTTGTATTAACTCGCGGTTCTCTCGCTGGGTAGACTCTGCTTCAACCGAAAGATTACCTCTTCCCTCGATTCCTCGTCAAATCGACTCATTACCTCGTCACTCTCGCTTCCCAGCTCCCTTCGACTCTCGGTCCTATCACCTCTTCCTACTCTCCTCTCTCTGGCTCTCAAGGTTACTCCCTCGATATCCGTTCAGCAACGTCGAAAGGAAGTGAGAAGATCGGTCTCGGCAAGATCAAAGGCGCAGTGCTTCGAATCCGAGTCGTTACACCTCCAGATGCATTCCCTTCTTCGAAACTAGCACCGACGAACAACCTCGCTCGACCTCCTTCTCTCGCTCACGAAGCAGAAAACGCTCAAATCAATCCTGCCGATCTTCCTTCGACTCCTCTCCGGTCCACGGCTCTGCATCTCTCCTCCCTTCCTCTCCTGACGAACCACCTCAAGTACCACCATTCCCTCTCGCAAACCTACCCTTCCTACGCCTCTTCCGCTCGACTCTTACAACTCTGGGCCTCTCGAAGATCGTACGGAGTCGCCGAAGGCTTCTCCCCAAATTTCTGGGCGTTCTGTATTGCGAGGAGTTTGAACGCTGGAGCGAAAGGTGGAGCAGGGAACGATGTCGCGAGTTTGGCGGCGGGTGGAGAAGCTTGGGCGGGTTGGAGGAAAGCGGTTGAATGGTTGGCGACGGTGAATTGGACGGAGGGGATCGTGTTCAGGATGACTGGAGAACAAACAGTACGTTCCACTCTCTCTCCGCGGGGTGTATCCCGAGAGGCTCACTTCTCGTTTGGTCGACAGTATTCGAAAGATGTTTTCAAAACGGCTTTCGCGGGAAAACCAATCTTTGTCGATCCTACCGGTAGCGTCAACCTTGTAGCAGGAGTCGAATTTTCAACTCTCGAAATGCTTCGACATGATGCTCGATCGACAATCTCCCTCTTGTTGAGCGGGATCGAGGATGAGAAGAAGTTTGAAACCGCTTTCTTGAAGGAAATTCGACCCGTCTCGAGGTTCGATAACTTTGTTCGGTGAGTTTTTCTCTGCTTCATCATTGTTGATCAGGCATTGAGAAGAATGGCACAGTATCACGGTCCCTCATTCACCGAAAGTCGACGCCGACGCCTCGATCGATCACGGAACTTCACTCTCCTACCTCGTCTCTTCGATCTCTGCGACTCTCTCCCGAGCTCTTGGTACTCGTGCTCGAGCATTCCTTCTCTCGCCTCCTCCCGCTCTCTCGATCTCTGCCAGTTCCTCCTCTCTAACCCCTTCTTCCGTCGATCTCTCCCTCGGGATTCTCCTCGACCCGGCAGAATCGAGTCGACTCGTCGACCAAGGTCCTTCAGCAGAAGACGAAGCAGCCTGCGAAGAATTCAGGTCGTTCTGGGGAAGCAAATCTGAACTTCGTCGATTCAAAGATGGTTCGATTGTCGAATCGGTCGTTTGGGATCAACCTTCTCCTGGTGGACTCGGGATTCAACGTAACGCGATCGTCGGTCAAATCGTTAAATACATCCTGCACGAACGACATGGAATCCCTGAAGGAAACGTCGACGTCCATGCTGGTCGAATGGATCATCTCCTCGTCGAACCTGAATCGACTCGTCGGTTGATCTACCTCGAAGATTCGGTCGCGACTGGAAAAGGGTTCAACAATGTCATCACGGCATTTGATGACCTTTCGAGGGAGTTGAAGGCTCTACCGGAATTACCTCTCGCCGTTTCTTCAGTTCAACCTTGTTCCCCTGCTCTTCGATACTCGACAATCTTCACTCCTTCTCCTCGACGATTGAACGGATTCGAATCTTTCCCCGACTCGGTCAAATATCTCGAAGCTCACGACATCATCCTTACACTCGAAAGTTCCGGAAGGTGGCCTGAAGATCTCGAAGGAATCCAAAAGATCAAAGCGGCATTCTTGAGCAAGATTGGAGAATCGCTCGAATCGACTCGTTCGGTCGTCAAGGCTCAAGTTGTCTTCGATGGAGAGGCTCGTACCGTCGACGATAACGTTTCGCTCGAAATCCTCACCGCGACTGGATACGCCTTCCGAGCTCGAATTTTCTACGAACGAAGTCTCCTCCTCCTCGAAGAACGGGAAGAACAAATGGGAGTCGTCGCCTCGACTTCAACTTCTTCGATCGATCTCTACTCGCAACGATTTGAACTCGGACCGAAACATCACGCCGCGATTTCAACCCTCCAGAACCATTTCACGTCGTATTCTCAAACGGTTCGACTCGTCAAACGTTGGATCTCTTCCCACATGCTCTCGAACCATTTCTCTGACGAGATTATCGAACTCGTTGTCGCTTCGGTATTCCTCGATGCGAATTCCCCTTACGAACCTCCTCAAAGTGGTTCGACTGGATTCGCGCGAGTGATGGAACGACTCGCGAATTGGACTTGGAGGGATGAACCACTCTACGTACCTCTCTTCACGTTCACGAATGCCGTCACGTCGGGAAAGAGACCGACGTTATCGAATTTGGACAAGGCTCAAGCGACGAGAGAGTTTCAACAGACGAGGTTATCGAGTCCGGCGATCGAAGAGTTTGCGTGGATCATCGCGACGGAGGAAGATGTCGAGGGGAAAATGTGGAGTAGGCAAACGGGGAAAGTCGCGGCGGCGAGAGCTCGTGGATTGGCGAAAGCGACTCTTCAAACTCTCGAGATTGGTGTCACGTGTGGTGGATTAGTTGTCGAGGTGAGTCGTAACTCCTATTCTCACGTCTGCTGCAACTACTCATGCATACTCTCGAATGCAGCAACTCTTCTCACCTCCTCTTTCCGACTACGCTTTCCTGATCCACCTCGATCCATCAGTCAATCCTCGTCACTACCAATCGCTCACTCCCGACTTACGAGCTCTCTCTACTCGATCGTCGAACGTTCTCGCGGGATCGCTCATCGGCTCGACAGAAGACGATGAGGAAGAAGACGCGGTTCGGATAGGTTGGGATCCAGTTTCGGATTTCGTTACACAGCTCGAGGTGAGCCGCACTTTCTCTCCCCTTCTCTCGTATCGACAGTTGGCTAACTCCGCTTGTTCGCTTCAGCGTTTATACCCTTCGATCTTCCGCCTATTCCACTCAGCTCACGGATCATCCACAATCGGAGGAATCTGGAACCCCTCACAACTTGGCTCGCGGCAGTTCAAGACCGGACTAGGGATCCCTCTGAGACCCGTCGCAGTAGAGGGAGGGGAGAAAGCAAAAGTTGAGATGGATAAGAGGGCCGTTCTGAAGGAGATTGAGAGGTTTGGGAAAGGGTTGGTGACAAAGGTTGAATTGTTGCAAGAGTAGAATCAAATCGTTTCTATCGCAATTTGCATACTTCATATCGCATTCGTTCCTTCCCTCGAGAGCGCGATCAGAGGGAGCGAGGAAGCGTGGGAGGCAAGGCCAAAAAAAAAAACTTGATGGGAAGGAAACATTATTCACATTGCTGAACTGATAACGATACGGAGTGGATGAACCAAACTATACAATCCGGTAGAAGTGAGAAGCAAAGGGAAGAAGGGAGCCACGAAACAGAATAGACAACAGACAGAGATCAAAGAAAGAAGGAGAGAAGGAGAATTGCGCTCGAACTTGCGACAAATATCGGAGATCGAGGGCGGGGTGGTTGAGAGCGGATGGACTCTACAGCTTGGCGCCCATAATTTGTGCCACTTTCGTCGCTTGTCGAATCGAGATATCCTTCATAATCTCGGTTGAACCTCCTGGAATCGAGTAAGCTAGGACCTCGCGACTGAAGAAGGAGCGGTAAGCGTTAAAAAGTAAGACGGTGAATTGAGTTTATCAATGAGGGACTTACTACAAGCGTTCAACCTTTTCAGCCTGCCCTCCTTTCGTATAGGCAAGCCCTCCGAAAATTTGAGCTGCTTCTTTCGCGCAGTATTCGAAAGTATCTGAGCGAGGCAGAAGAGCAAGAGACGTTCAGTGTCATGCTAGAGGCTATCTTGCTTCCATGAGCCGATAGAGTTGAGTAGCTCGAGGGTGTCGCAATGGTATGAGGGAGAGAAAGAGTTGTTGAGGAGAACTCACCTGAAGCTTGAGCTTTGAGTAGTGCCATCGTTCCTCCACCTCGAATCGTCAGGGTATCAGCATCGTACTGCTGAGTCTGATAGACAACTGTAGGAGAAGTGAGTCCGCTTTCAGCGATACTTTCGCGACGAATCATCGTATCTCAGAGCGGGACTCACCGTTCTCCAACCAAGCGTGGGTCGATTCGATCCTTTGCGCCATGTTCGCCATCTTGGCACGGATAACCGGGTGTTCAATCATTGGTTTCCCGAATGTCTTGCGTTTACAAGCGTACTTGATCGATTCTTCGAGGAGGATCCGTGCGAATCGGTTTGCTTGAATTGCGATACCCCTGTCAACGCGGTACAGCCGAGTCCAGTCAGTGACGGACATAAGAACGTATTGTGACCGAAGCAACGAGGGAAGACCCGCGATGGTTTTAGTTCGACTGAAGGTAGCAACGAGGAACGATCCGAGATGAAGAGAAAGATTTTACTCACGCTCGTTCTCCAGAAAAGTTGTGCATAATCAACGCGAACCCCTTATTCTCCTTTCCTAGCAGGTTCCCGACCGGTACTTTCACCTCATCGAACTCTACATAACTCGTTCCACTCGCCAAAACTCCCATACACTCCATCTTCCTGGTCTTTACTCCCCCAAACTTCCTTTCCACCACAACTAGCGAGATCCCTCCCATTCCTTTCCCACCGGTTCTTACCGCAGTGACGAAGATTTCCGAATAAACTCCATTCGTGATCCATTTCGCTGCTCCATTGACGACGTAGTATTGTCCGTCGGGAGTCTTCTTCGCTTCCCTTGTCAAGTTTGCGACATCGGATCCGCCTTCGGCTTCGGTTATGGCGAGACAACTACGAATTTCACCGCGAAGTAAAGGTCCGACGAGTCGAGATTTGAGCTCGGAGGAACCGAAAGCGAGGATAGGACCGATCGAGATACCGAAACCACCTAGTGCGTGAAGAAGTCGAGTGAGCAGATCACAGAGGGATGAGACCTGACTACAAGGGGATTTTCTCACCAAGTAAACCATACATTATTCCACCTGACGCGCAACGAGACAATTCATCGAGCAGAATCAAATCTACACAGTCCAGCGAGCTTCAGTCAGGTTTCTGACGACATCGACGTAATAGCGAGCGAGAGACAGAAGTTAAAAAATGGAAAGGACTGCTCACTGTGGAAAGCGTCCCATTCCTCACTCGGAATCCCTCCCGGTACCGGTATCCCTTTCGAGTATTCCTCGTCCGGCCAGCCCGTTCCTCCCGCAGCGATCGCGCAGAGGATTCCAAAATCTGCGATTCGTTTGTATTCTTCTGGAGGGATCTCTTTCGCTTGATCCCATTCGTAGGCATTCGGGATAAGGTACGTGTCTACTCAGTTTTTTCGGAATTGAGAGTGAGTGAGGCGAAGAGAGGAGAAAGGGGAGAGGGAGAGAGAGAGAGGAGAGGGAACGAACCGGTGAATTTTCGAATGGCTCGACGAACTTTATAGTGAGAAGGTTTGTAGTAAGGTGAAGACCAGTCTTGATACCACGACGGATCTACTCTCGAGCGCGAGAGGCGTCAACCAGAGTCATACGCAGTCTGAGCTTTGTTGCGGCGAGCGAGGAAAGAAACAGAAGAGTTCTCACCTCCGAACGGAACGAGGTCTCCAAAGTAAGTATCGTCTTCTTCTTCCTCTTCCTCCGTCTCTTCTTCTTGTCCATTCACCTCTCCACTTCCATCTTGAGCTGCAGCCTGGGGAGCTTCTCCAACGGTTCCAATCAAGAATTTGCTAGCGACGGTATCTAGAATCTTCTGATTATGGAACTGCCAGAACTTCTCGCTCGCGTCTGTACCGGCTGCGTTCAGGAGGACTTTCTTTCCACCTATTGATCCAGAGTCGACAAGAGGTCAGCGAGGAACAACTCGCGAAGTGGGGAAAGGGAAAAGAGAAAAGTGAAATGGGAGGGAAGGAAAGGCGTACCGGGATGATTCTCAAGGAAAGGAGTACTACCGAGGATCACAATATCAGTCTACAGTCAGCTAGGAGCCGCGAAGGAGGTAAGGGAACTCACACATCGTAGACTTTTTGATCAACAACTAGCCAAACTTCTTGATCCGTAGATTTATGCTGTTCAATCTCCTTTAGCGTGTAAGTCTTCATCCTGCTGCTGTATGGCGGTATGTCGAGCTAGAAAGGGGAGGAAGGTGAAGGTGGAGAAGAGTTAGATCGGCGACCTCTCTTTCCCTTCCCTTTCCTCTCAATCACGCTGATCCCATTCCTATCAAATGACCCTTCTTCTAATACGGCCGATACGTATCTCTCTCCCCCGATCCTTCGCTTCCAAAACTATCGCGATCCGATTCAATTCTTCCTCTTCATCAACTCCTCCTGATCAACCAGCAAGTTACGCCGAGCAGAAACAAAAACAGAAAGCCGATTGGAAACGACGACAATCTGGTTCGAACTTTGTCGATACTTTATCGATCACGGTTACTTCTGGAAGAGGAGGAGCTGGAGGAGTTGCGTTTCATCGAGAGAAATTCAAGGTTAGTCTCCCATCAGTTCTTACTCCTCCTGTAGGCGTAGGCGTCGATGCAGAAATTGACATATGCGGTGTAGGCTAGAGGACCCCCATCAGGAGGACCTGGAGGAAGTGGAGGATCAGTTTACCTGATCGCGACTCCAACCGTTACTTCCCTCTCCCATTTACCTCGTACCGTTCGAGGTGGAGTCGGTGCCTCAGGAGGAGGGAAATGGTTGGCCGGTAAACGAGGGGAAGACGTCGTTATCCGAGTACCCGTAGGAACCGTCGTTCGAGAATTGGACGAACGAATCAAGACTGAAGAAGAAGAGGAGAAAGAACGAGAGGAGAGACAAGGACTCGAATGGGCTTGGAAGGTCAATAAAGTCAGACTGCATGAAGCGGAAGCGAGGGACAAGAAATGGACCGAATGGAAGAAAGTAAGAGATGTTCAGGAGAAATTTGGGGTCAAAGCGAACGAGGAACCGATTGGACCTTGGATCGAGAAGGAGGAACAAGAGTTTGACGAAGAGATGATAGAGGCGTTGGCACAGTTTAGGAAGAGGATGTTTACGATGTATCCTCAGGCGGAATTGACGGGACATCCTTCGTTCCTCGCTACTGAACATCATTTACTCTCGAAAATCCTCTCTCGTGAAGTCGAATTACCGGGGATCAAGAAACCTCGTAGGAGGAGAAGACACTCGAAATCGAGAAAGGAGGAGGAAGAAGAACCTTTACTTCATCTCGACCTAACTCGTCCTACGCCAATCGATGAACCGATCTTATTGGTCTCGGGAGGTCAACCAGGATTAGGAAACCCTTCATTCTTGACTCATCAAGACCGATCCCCTAAATACGCGACGAAAGGAGGAGCAGGGGAAACGATGAGATTATCGTTAGAAGTGAAATCTAATGGAGAAGTAGGGTTAGTCGGGTTACCAAACGCCGGGAAAAGGTACGTTTTGACTTTCATTACTCAGACCCGACAGCTGGAGTCTGATGTTGAGCATTTCACGTACAGCACACTCCTTCGAGCTTTGACTTCCTCAACTCCTCGAGTCGCTTCTTTCGCCTTTACGACTCTCAACCCTCATCTCGGTACCTGTGTCGTTTACTCTGACGGTACCTTCTCCGGACCCCGTCACGATCCCGCT
Source organism: Sporobolomyces salmoneus (assembly GCF_050403485.1). Taxonomy (NCBI): domain Eukaryota; kingdom Fungi; phylum Basidiomycota; class Microbotryomycetes; order Sporidiobolales; family Sporidiobolaceae; genus Sporobolomyces; species Sporobolomyces salmoneus. The sequence goes on from NW_027481118.1 coordinate 19,235, forward strand.
TCCTCCTCTTCCATCTCGTCACTTTCCGATACTCCTTCGGTTCCAACTCATTTCTCCGGTCACTCCCTCCCTTCCACCGACCAACCAACAACGATCAACTCGAAAGAGAAAAAGGAGGAGGCTCTGAGGTTCACGATTACCGATAATCCTGGACTACTGCCGAATTCGCACTTGAATCATGGATTAGGACACGAGTTCCTGAGACACATCGAACGATGTACTTCACTCGTTTACGTCGTCGATCTCTCCACAACTACCTCATCCTCGGAAGAAGAAGGAGAAGAAGGAGAAGAAGGGAAGATGGATCCGGTTGAAAGTTTGAAAGTATTGGAGAACAGTTTAAGGGAATATGAGAAAGTTCGAGGATTGCCAGAGGGGGAACTCGTTCGGAGGGTCAAAGGGGTCGTAGGGAATAAAGCGGATCTATTCGGTCAAGGAGGAGAGGGAGAAGGAGGAGAGAAGGAGAGTGTCGAGATGGGAAAGAAACGGTTAACGGATTTGCAGGAATACGTCAAGACTCTTCCGAGAACAGAAGAGGGAGAGGAGGCTCCGATGTGGGTCGTACCGATCAGTGCGAAGAACCGACAGAACGTGGGAGTACTCGTTAAACAGTTATCGAAGGATGTCGAATTGGAGAGGGAGAAGAAGAAGGAGAGATTGGAGAGGGAGGAAGCGGAGGGAGCGATCGAGGAAGACGATGAGGAGTATAATAGATGGGTTAGATGAAGAGAGAGAAGGTGATCGTTCGTTGTTGATATCGCATATTTTCTGCTCGCATCATTTCGCATGTTCACTCTTTTGCTTGTTGTAACCATTTACTCGCTTGCAAACATTCCATTCTTCTAGCTTGGTCGTGGCTCGCGTCTGTTGTCGCTAACAGGTGAGGCGGTCGCGATGAGATGCGGCAAGGGTCCTGCCCGAGAATAAGCGATAAGTTGGTTTTTGCGAAACAATGAGGAAGGATATCAATGAAAGGGTAACGAGGATGGGAAGGAATCTATATATAAGGATTGTCGTCGTCGTGACGAATAAGTGCGAGTGCCTCTCGGGAATCGAGGCTTTTCTAAGGGAAAGGGAATCTAAACGAGTCGGGGGAGAGAAAGTGTCGGTTTAGTGGATAAGTTCCTTGACTGCATCCTCCTTGACTTCGGCTTGAGAGTTTGCATATGATAAGTAAGCGCTACGAAGCAAAAGTGACTGGATGTCAGTATCGTTCGCTCGAGTGAAGGGAGAACGAAAATGAGGAAAGTGAAACTTACTTCCAGCTATATGAAGGACGGATGGCGCAACTTTATCAGTGATTGCGTTCGGAGTACCGGAGGAGAGTAGACGTACAATAGCGAAACAACGTTAACCGTAACCAACCTCAAATGAGGAGGAACGAGCGAAAAGTTGGCCATTTGCGTAGGAATCCATAATTGCCAATTCTTTTGTCTGTTCGCGACCAACCGTCACACCGTCAATGTCTTGTCCGAGAGCAGAGAGAGAGCAGTGATAAGCGATAACGTACAAAGTAGGCCACCAACTATCCTTCAACCTTCTCTGAGCTTCATCGATCCCTTTACCCTCCAAGAACGTTTGAGAAGTGAAGAATACTCCGACCATTACTGGAGTGAAGACGAATTGATCGGCTGCTACTCGCGAGATCAATTCTATCGCACGTCGAGAGAGAACGATCAGCAGAAGAGACGGAGGAAAGAGGAGGGAGAATGAGAGACAGACGAGCAGGCTTCGAAGCCATCTTGATTCGTTCGAGAGCACTGAACCATTTAGTCACGACCGGGGCGAAGATCAAACCTGAATAGCTCGTCGCGAAATAGGTGAGCTTCGTCTCTTCTTCGACGAGGAATCCGGAGACAGGGCTTACCTCCGTAACCTGCCAGCCTTAACGTTCGCATGAACTACATCTCACTAATGTTTTGTCAGTATCTACTCTACCGACCGAGAGAACCCACAAGAGGCGGAAGAAGAAGAAGAAAACCTACGTCATGATCTTTCCCTCTCTTCTCGATCCCTTGTTGCGCTAGAACATCTCCAGCACCAAAGAGGAAAGCTACATTGATACCATGCCCGAGTCAGCTAGCGAACGGGGAGCGAGAGAGGGAAGAAAGGGAACGAGAGAAAGCAAAGAGGGAAGACGCTTACCGGCTGATCCCATACCGGTCGCATAGGGACGACGGATCCTACGAGTACGAGATGGAACAAGTTAGCCTCACAAAAGGGACGAGAGGAACGAGGGAAGAGGTAGCTCACAGGGCTCTGTTGTATGCTCGAAGGAGACCGGACATGATCCTAGAGGGGAATTGGCGTAGGCTGGTAGGTGACAGCTGTTGAAAGCTGTCTTGCAGTCGATAGAGAAAGGGAGAGAGGGAGAGAAGTGAACAGCTTTTCTCATCAAAAATCCGTTCAATTCCGTCACGTGTGCTTCACCTCTTCCACACCCCTTCTTCTCGCCTCCATATGGACTCGTTCCGATCAAAACAGCATGTACTATTCTCGCTACGACATGCAAAGTACCTCCCGACACCTTACGAACCAGAAGATTCGAACCGGTCAGTCAACACCTCCTCATCTATCCTCCTCCTCTCCTCTGGAACTGAGCGACCTTTGGGTGCAGGATGACGTTGGGATACTTCTGTCTATCTTCACTCGCCTTACTGCCCTGCCCCTCGACGGCCTCGACACCGACACCTCCAGAGGAAGAGAGGAACGTTCGCTCTGCCTCCTCTTCGTCAAGGCAGCGACCAGCGGCATTACAGACAATGTTACGACCGATACAAAGACAAGGGCTCATCGATTGGGTCTACGAACAACAGTTGTCGACAGGAGGATTCAGAGGGTCTGATTCAATCGGATCATCGTTCGTAGTCTCGTCGCGCCGTCTGTTTATGAGAGTCAAGACTGACGGAGCGGAGGAATACGTAACAGGTCTTCTTCGACGATAGCGTCAAGTAGTAGAGCGACACTGGATCCACCGAATATCATTCAATCTTACACGGCGATTCTGATCCTCGCTTTACTTGAAGATCCTCTCGAGCGACTCGATCGAAGCGGACTGTTACGGCTCGTTGGGGAATGTCAGAACTCCGATGGATCGTACGTCTATTCTGCTTACTCTTCTCCTGGAGCTCGTTGACTGAGCTCGATTCCTTGCGAGAAACCGTCAGATTCTCGTTGTTCCCAGGTAGTGCAGAACCTGGGGATCCTCGATCTACTTACTCAGCATTCGCGATCTGCTCGTTACTGAACGATTGGTCGACGATCGATACTGAGAACGGATTGAGGTTCCTAGATTCTTGTCGAGTGAGCTTTCCTCGTCCCTCTTCCTCTGCTTCGCGCTTCTCGAAGCTAACTACCCACGACATAGAGCTACGAAGGAGGGTTCGCGCAACGTCCTCACGCTGAAGCGAACGGTTCGTCCTCCCTGTCCCCGATTCCCCTCTCACTCACCGTTAACTGACCCCTTTCTTCATCGCTCAGCTGGCCCGACCTATTGCGCCATCGCGTCCTATGTCCTCTCCTCCCGTCTCCCTTCCCTTCCTTCTCAACCCTCTCTCTTGCGCTGGTTACTTCATCGTCAAATCCCGCCCACTGCTCCTCTGCGACCGTCGAGTCCTAGCTCAATACCTTCCTCCCGCGATACGGAAGACTCAGAAGAAGGAGAGGAGGAGGAAGACGAGGATGAGAGACATCTACCGCCGATGACGGAATGTGCAGGTTTCCAAGGTCGAACAAATAAACCTCTCGACGCATGTTACTCTTTCTGGTCCCTCGCTTCCCTTCGGGTACGCCTCTCCTCTCCCTTCTTGCCCTCTCAGTCACTGACTCGTTCGTTCGCTCTGCAGCTCCTGCTGGAGAAGAACGATTTCGAAGAGTTGGTGGAGACAAGGAAGAACTCGAATTGGTTATTGAATTGTCAACATCCTCTCTATGGTGGGATCGCGAGGGAGAAAGGAGCGTTACCGGATGTATATCATACTTACCTTAGTTTGGCTGCGTTGAGTATCGGTCAACCGACCTCAAGCTCAAGTGAGGCAGGCGCAGAAGAAGGGGAGCAGGAGGAGGAGGAGGAGAAAGAGGACGAGAGAAGAGGAATGGAGTTGGGATTGAGGGAATTGGATGTCGCGTGGAATGTGGAGATGACGGTGGCGGAGAGGTTTAGGGACAGGATAAAGGGGTTGCAGGAAAGGGATCGAGGGGATTGAACGGTGTAGCTGTGAGCTCAGATAGGGGGTCTCGCAACGTTCTCTTTCTCGCTAGTAACGAATCTCTACGAATCGAACGAAAGGAGAGGGATGGGAGGTAAATCAAGAGAAACCTTTGCGAGTTTGCGAACATGCTACGAAAAATCCAACGAACAAAACGAGAGAGAGAAGTGAAATCACCAATAGCTAGCGAGAGGCGTGTATATAACGAGAGCGAGCGAGAGAGAGAGAGAGAGAGAGATGGCAACGAATAGCGAATCCTAGAGAGAAGAGAGATGCGAGCGAGCGAAAGAAAGACGAAAGGAAGGGAAGGAACGGAAAAGGTATATCGAGTTAGGTAAAAACGGCGTAATTTGGGGGTATCAAACGAGTGTCGTTACTGTATCGTTCTTCACACGAGAGGCTGTCCTCCGGAAGAGAGAGGTCAGCAGGTTTTCAGAGAAAGAGATGAAGGAAGAAGTCGAACTGACCTGGAAAGCAATGACCTCTTGATAAAGCAGATCTTTGAGTTGTTCTTTCGAGATTGCTTCTTTTTGCATATCGAAATCGAAGAACGAAGCAGCTGTAAGCGTCGCAATCGACCTTTAGAGCGTCAGCTAAATGCTCGAGCTCTAGCAGCGCGAGACGACGACCTTACGAAGAGGAGGAGCCGTAGGTTCATCATCCGGATCATGATAGTTCTCGACGTAAGCTGTGAGTGTAACACCTCGCAGCCATCAGTCTCTTTTCCTTGAGACGGATAAGGAGAGATGAGGGGACCCTCACGATGTTCCAAACATTCCTCAACGGTCAATCTCTTCGTCGGATCGAAAGTCAAAGTCTTCGTCAAGAAATCCGTCGCGTTCTTCGAAGCGTTCGGGAACAATTCCCCAAACTCCCTCTTCTTTTGAAATGGGAGAGCACGGAGGTAGTCTCGAGAACGTCGGGAATTGATTTTGTAGAATTCGTCGAGAGTTGGAGTCCCGGTCACGGCGAGGATCAGGGAGAGTTGATTGTGATCTAGAGAGACGAGGGGAGGGTCAGTGACGAGATGGGAGGGAGGGGAGAGGGAGAGAACGTACAATCTCGACCGGGGAAAAGTGGTCGACCGCAAAGCATTTCAGCGGCGATACATCCAACGGACCAAATATCAATTCTGTCAGCGCCTCAAATCGATTGCATATCAGCTCCTCGAGGTATTGGAAGCAGAATGCAGAGAGAGAGACCGACGCTTTCTAAAACGGCAGAATTGAACAGGAGCGAGAAGACAGGATCAGTAGGTTACTCAAGCAAGAAAAGGGAAGAGACACGACTCACCGTGTATTGTTTAAACGTGAGCATGATCTCCGGTGCACGATACCACCTCGTTGCGACGTATCTATTCACATCCATCCTCATCGTCAGCCTCGAGAGAGAGATTGTGTGAGGGAGTCAAAGCTCACTCAGTCAAGAATCCCACCGCTTCAGTCTCACTACTCATCGCACTTCTCGCCAACCTAAACTCGTCGAAAGGGTGTCGATCAGCACGGTGGAAAACAGTCGTGCTAAACGAACCGACGAGCTTACCCGAAATCGCAAATCTTGAGATCGCAATTCGCGTTGAGCAAGAGGTTTGAAGGTTTGAGATCTCGATGAATTACATCTACTGAATGGAGGGCTTTGAGTGCTCGAAGAGTTCTGTCCCAACGAGGTGAGTCAGGGAATTGAGCACGAGAGGAACGAGGGAGAGAGCGAGCAGGGACGGACTGGTAGACAAAGTATTGGACGCTACGAGGAGTAGGCGCGAGGAGAAACGTCAGCGAGTCAAGAAGAAAGGAAGAGTTTGAGAGAGACTGACTGATCATCCGACAAAGTTTGAGTTTTGATCACTCGATAGAGATCAGTCTCCATAAGTTCTTGAATCAAATATACCTAATGCCATCAGGACGCTCCCTTCAGCCTTCGCACTCGACGGACTGAAGGAACGGACTGAGCTGACCTCTTTGAAAGCGTCGAATGAAGTCGGTTTGATGATATCCACGATGGCGATGATGTTTTCGCTCACTTGTTGTTCGGCGAAATAGCGGAGCAGTTTCAGTTCTCGGAGAGTACGGAGAGCGAACACTGTCGAGGAAAAACGACGCGGCGTCAGTCATGTAGTGAGCTCGCATATGGGTAGAGAGAGAGAGGAAAGAAAAGTGCAACGAACTGGAATGATCGAAAGGAGCGATTTTCTTGATTGCGACTTTTTGTCCAGTCGGTCGATGAATCGCCGAACTACGAGTACCGACCCCATCTCGGGTCAGCCACGACCGGGAGGACAGAGAAGAAGAGACAAAGGAGAACAGAAAGCGAAACTTTTCACTCACGCGACAACTCCATAAGCTCCTTCTCCAATCACGTCTTGTACCTGTGTGTATCACCTCCGTTTGATCGTCAGATCTACCTCTATGAGTAAGAGGTATCGATCAGCTAGAAGAGGAACGCACAGCGTATTTCGTTCCAACGCTGAATCTAACTTTCCTCGGTTCTTCCTTCTTTCCCTCCTGTCCCTGTCCTTGTGACTGACCTTGAGACGGTTGTTGTCTCTTCTCCCTCTCCCTCGTCGTAGCTTTCTGTCCTTGTTGTTCCCCGTTCGTACCTCCTCTGCATTCATTCGCCGGATTCACTCCAACTCCCGGTTGAGGTTGAGGTTGGGGTAAAGCCGCTGCTACTCCACTCATCGACATTGATTGTGCTTGAGATTGAGAGTTGGTTGTACGAGTAACGGGTGGGATCGAGGTTTGAGCGAGTGATGATGAGGACGAACTTGCTCCTCGAGAGGGTTGGGCGATCCTACTGTTCGTCGTGGCGTTGTGCGTCGTTGCGGCCGCGGCGTAGGGATGATTCGAAGCGGAAGAGGGATGGGATCGGTGAGTGAGGAAACTAGCCATACAACCGAGGAAGTGGAAGAGAGACGAGAAGAAGAGGGTCGAGCGAAATTGAGTGAATGCGTCGAAAGAAAGGGTCGAAGGAAAGAAAGAGCACGAGAGAGATGGGTATTTTGCTGCAACTACCAGAGCGAGCGAATACAAATGGGCGGAGAGAGAAAGGGAGAAGAGGAAGAAAGGAAAGCGAGAGAGAGGGAGAGGTTCGAGCCCGATCGGAACTTCTCAAAAGAAAATGTTCGACTCCGGGAGCTTACCCTTTGTTGCAAGTCAAGTCGCGACGAGAGCAACGAATCGCGTACAAAAGTGATTTGGTTCGAATGAAACCGCGGGACTCGGCTTGTAAAGAGTTCGTGAGATTGTGCGCTCGAGCTTTTCGCAAGTTGTGGACTGCACTTCGCGCGTGTCTCTGCTGTGTACTTTCGCTAGCTGCTCTCGACTCTCATACTCTCGTAGACACCTCATCAGCTACACTCTCTCCTCCACAACGAGAAAAATTAAGCACTGACAATTCCATTCTCCTTTTCACTCTTCTCCCCTTCCCTCCCTCTCGTGTCGTCCTTACAATCCCTTTTCCACCTCCAGTATCTCCTTCAAGCTCTCCATCAGTCCCTCCTTATCCCCTTTAAACTCTAAGATAGGTTTCCTTGGAATCCCTCCATAGCCCTTCAATTGCTCCAACGCGTATTTCGTCCCACTGATTCCGACTTTTTGTAGTGCCCAATCAGCGTGAGAGACGATCGATTGCAGTTTGATCGCTTCGGAGAGGTCGGACGAGTTGCCGGAGAGTCCGGATTTGGTCAGGTTGTAGAGTTTGAGGCAAGTTTTCTGAGGAAACACGAGGACGAAAAAGCATTGTGAGCGGAGAGATGGGAGAACGAGGCATTGAAAGAAGAGAGGACGCACGGGAGCGATATTAGCTGTACCGGTGATTCCTCCCGCGGCGGAAGCGAGTAGAGATGGACCGAGGAAATCAACAAATCCTCCCAAAACGGCGAAATCTGGTCGAAGGGTCGTTAGACGAGTTAACCTATCGATTCGCAGCGAGAGCTTCGATCGTCAGCTTGGAAGAAGGGAGTAGAGGAGGCAAGAGAACTCACTTTCCGACACTACCGCAAGTGAGCTTGATTCCGACAATGTTCGAACAGGACGCTGCGACTATCGAGACGAAAACGCGAGCTCAGTACCGAGCGCTTATGTCAGGACTGAGCGAGGGTTTTCCTCACTATCGGTGATCAGATCACTATCCATGTCGATTCCTCCCGTAACTCCAGGATCTAATTTCGCAAGCGTTGTCGAAGCGAATCGTCAATTCGTCAGCTCTCGTTGACGTCGTAACGATTCGCTTGGGCCAGAACTCACAATTGTAAAGGATGACCTGTAAGGGACCGGTCCAAATCAGAAAAATGAGCATTCTGAGTAGAGCGCTCGACTTACCGGAATTGGTGAAGCTTCCGCCACCTCGACAAAGTACGTCTTCAACGCTTCCTTACTGAGCGCACCACTGAAGTACCCCGGCGCAATTACCATCCCGAAGTCGGCACCTTTTTCTGCCGCGGATTTCGTCAATTCAATCGTTTCCCTCGTCGAACTTGCCCCCGTCCCTACAATCAACGGGATCTCCTTCAATTTCTCATCAGAATCGAGAGCTTTTCGAGCAGCTTCAACGACGAGGTTTCGCTCAGAGTGGGAGAGTTGAACGGCTTCTCCCATCGAACCCAAGCAGACGATCCCGACCCCGGAGGAAGCGACGAATTTGACGTGTTCGGCATAAGTTGAGAGGTCGAGGTCTTGAGAGGTGTTTGAGGAGTAGAAGGTCGTGAGTGGTGCGTAAACTCCGTGAGGGACAAGCTTGCCGAATTTTGAGGCTGTTACATCGAGGCTTGAGCTGCCTGGGCTAATTCAGAGTGGATGGGGAGGACTTACAAGGCATGGTATGTACTGAATGGTTGGAAGGAGAGGAGAGCTCCCCACTACTCGGCGGTCACGGAGCCGGGAGAACGAAATCAAAAGTGTTTCGGCAGTGAAATAGGCCGGTTCTCGCTAGCTCTTCTGCCTACTCATCGTTCTGCATTCTTCTCGAGTTCATTGGCGTTGTCGTAACTGAATGCGTAGAAAGCAGAGGGAAGAAGAGAGAGCTTGAAATTTTTCATCAAACTTCAAGTTCTCTTCCTTTTTTCACTCCACCTGTCCGCCATGGCTCAACAGCAAGCGAGTACATCCCGCTTAGGGATCTGTCAAACCTGTCTCTCGACACCCGCGCGATACTCCTGTCCAGCGTGTCAATTCCCTTCCTGTTCGCTCCCTTGTTCAACTTCTCACAAATCCGTCTCGTCCTGTACCGGAATCGCCGCTCCAATCTGGTCCCGACCTTTACCAGCGAACGAAATGTCGTGGGGTTCTTTGATGCGGGATCAGAGTTATATAGCGGGAGTAGGGAGAGCGATTGAAGATGTGGGCAAACAATTGGTTGGAGAGAAGCTGATCCCTCAAGGGAGGAGGTTGGGGATGGATGAGACGGTTAGATTGGATGAGAGGAGTGAGAAGGAGGATAAAATGGTGAGAGAGGCGAGGAATCAAGGGGTCGAATTGATGCTTTTACCGAAAGGGATGAGTAAAAGAGTGAAGAACTCGACGAGGTGGGATTCAAAGTGAGTCAGTTCGACGTTCTACAGACTCACACGTCAAGGCTGAGACTCTATGTGTTGAATCCTCGCAGGAAACGTCAACTCGAATGGATGGTAGAAGTTTCATTTCATTCTCGACCTTTGACGGATCGTTCAGCTCCTCAACAACCTCCAACCACGATCTCGACTCCTCCGATACCTTCGAACAAGACGCTACAGTTTGCGCTACTTGAAGCGTGTAATGCGAGGGAGAGGGACAAGAAAGGGAAAGGGAAAAACGTCGATCCGGAAGAAGCGACTTGGAAATTGACGCAAAGGGAATGGATCGAATCGTTCAAGACTACAGAGGAGAATGTTGTGCAAGAGACGGAAGCGGGGAATCTGGAGGATGACGTACAAGCTGAAGACGGAGACGAACAAGCGAAAGAAGACGGAACGCAAATCGACGAAGCAGAACCGGAGGGTGAACCAGCTCATGCTGAACCAATAGAACCGGAAGAAGGGGAAATAGACGACCCCGTCGAGCCGGAACCCAGTACAGCTATCGAAACTATCCAAGACGCAGAATCGAAAATCGCTCTCTCATCTCCTCCGCCCGTCCGTACAGCTCCTCCCATCGACGACGATTCCCCCTTCATCCTTCTCCTCTCATTCCATTCGCGACCTGTCTACCCGGACTCTCATTCTCATTCTCACTCTCAACCTCCCGCTCCTGCTTCTTCCTCAAAACCCCCCGCTCGATCCGTCTATCAACTCTCCCTTTCCGCCTCCCTAACACTCCGACAAGCACTCAACGGCTCTACAATCCTTGAGAACCCATGTTTCGAGCTCTGGCCCCGCGAGACGTTCTTACGACAGAAATTGTTAGGAAAACTCAAGGTGGTTGAGCAACCTGGGGAATTGAGGGTGAGAGAACGAACGGGGGTTTGGGAGAGAGGGAACAACAATGGTAGAGGACGAGGGAGAGGTGGACTGAGTGAAAGAGGGGGATTCAGGGGCAGAGGAAGAGGAGGAAATCGAGGTGGATCGTCGTCGTTTGGTGGAGAAGGACGGAGCCACGAGAGCGCAGGGAGGTCACAGGATAGTGGTTGGGGAAAGAGGGGTCCGGCAACAGAGGAACGACATGGAGATGAGAAGAGGAGCAGAGTTGAGTGAAACGAAACGGCCTTTTTTCGACTCGGAAAAAAGATCTTAGACTCGGGGCAATTGATTTCGCGACCCCACTTTGTCAGACGAAACGGAGGTTTCTATTCCGTGTGTTCAGATTCTGCTCTGCTTCTTCTGCTTCTGCCAACTTCTTGGCAACCTCGAAGAACCGGAGATCGACCAGCTCAGGCCTTCAGCGTTCCCGTGAACTTTCAAAAACTCTTTCTCCTTTCCCCCACACTCGCACTTCAACGCAAATGGGTTCGATTACATCCTACAAAGTCGAAGACTTGCGATTCCCTACCTCCCTCGACGGAGACGGTACCGATGCCAGTAAGTCTTCCCTTTTCCCCCTCTCGAAACGAAGTCGCAAAAGCAAGCTGATTTTGTTTCGTACGAATTCGACGATGATCAGTGAACAAAGAATGCGATTACTCTGCTGCATACGTTACGTTGACGACGAGTGATGGACTCGAGGCGAACGGGATGTCGTTCTCGATTGGCAGAGGAAATGATGTGAGTCCTGTGAAAGAGAAACAAGCACGGTCGTTCTTTCTTCGCAGTCGTCTCACTCTCTGTTGCGTCGAACGACCGCGTCTCGCTTTCGCACACGAGTATGATACTGACGCCCTCGGTTCGACTCGGACAGCTGATCTGTCAAGCCGTCGAAGCCGTCGCTTCTCGTTTGATCGGTTACTCAACGACCGACCTTTTCTCCGCTGAAGGAATGGGTAAAATGTGGGATTTCCTCTTCTCAGACCCTCAACATCGTTGGTTAGGTCCCGAGTGTGGTGTCATTCGTCAGTCCCTTCCCTCTCCCTCTCTGCTCTCTCTCGCTCTCTTCGCGCGGAGGAAAAGCAACTGAAGCAGGGAAAGGATGTGGCGAACAGATACTGCAACTGGAGCAGTTGTCAACGCGGTCTGGGAATTGTACGCCAAGAAGGAAAAGAAACCGATCTGGCAACTAGTTGCAGAGTTCTCTCCCGAAGAATTCGTCCAGGCTACTTCTTTCCGCTGTGAGCCCTTATACTCTCTTCCGGAGCCTCGTTGGCTCCTCACAAGCTCATCCGGTTGATAATTTACTGCGGACAGATATCACGGATTTCATCACGAAGGAAGAAGCACTCGAATTACTTCGATCGAAACAAGCTGGGAAAGCTGAACGACTCGCTAAACTCAAGGAACGTGGTTATCCAGCTTACACCACTTCTGTTGGATGGTACGTCGTCTCCTCTTTGCCTTCTCCCTCATCCAGTCGGGAGAACTGAGCTCAATTCGTGTCGTTTTTTCGATAGGTTCGGATACTCTGACGAAAAAGTTGCTCGCTTAACTCGCGAAGCGATCTCCCAAGGCTTCAATCACTTCAAAGTGAAAGTAGGAGCCGATGTCGAAATGGATAAACGAAGATTGGCGTTAGTGAGGAGTATTATCGATGATCCGAAAGAATGTGCAAAGAGACCGAAACCTACGACGGAAAGTCTCGTCGGTAAGAACGCGGGACCTACGGGAAGTGTGTTGATGATTGATGCGAATCAGGTTTGGGAGTAAGTCACCTCGCCCCCGCCTTCCCCGGAGAGCGGATCGAACTGACGAGGAGATTGGAGTGTGTAGTGTTCCTCAAGCGATTGAGTATGTGAAACAGTTGGAGGAACAGAAACCTTGGTTCATCGAAGAACCTACTGCACCTTCAGACGTACTAGGACACGCCGCGATCCGCAAAGCTCTAAAACCTCACGGAATCGGTGTTGGTCAGTCCTCTCTTTCGTCTCCCTTTCCTCCACCCCTGCACGCTGACATTCTCGATTGAGTGCGATTAGCTACGGGAGAACATGGACAAAACCGAATGATCTTCAAACAACTCCTCCAAGCCTCGGCGATCGATGTCTGTCAAATCGATTCCTGTCGATTAGGCGGAATTAACGAAGTCTTGAGCGTTCTGTTGATGAGTGCGAAAGCCGAAATTCCAGTTTGTCCTCATGCTGGTGGAGTTGGGCTGTGCGAAATGGTTATTCATCGTCAGTTCATCGCTTCCCTCCCCCCCCTTTTTCGCGATTGAGCTTGATGAGAATTGACGAGAGTTTATTTGGGGAAACAGTGTCAATCATCGATTACCTCTGCGTCTCTGGATCATACGATCGAAACGTCCTTGAATTCGTCGATCATCTTCATGAACATTTCCTCTACCCTTGTTCGATCAATTCTCACGGTTACTACAACGTACGTTCTCTCTCCCTTTCTCTCTCTCTCCCTGTCCCACCCAATACTGACGAAAGGATGTTGTTTCGCTCGCAGGTCCCATCGAATCCTGAAGAAGGGTACTCAATGGCGATGTACGAAGAATCGAAAAAGAAATTCGTATTTCCAAACGGAGTATATTGGTCATCTCCCGAGGCTAAGAAGGCCCATGGACTCGTTTAGAGGCCATCAACGTAATACTATACAATACCAAGTTGCAATCGGGATCGAATTAGATACAGAGAACGAGAGACAGTGAGAGGAAAGGTGGTTAGCCGATTCGCGAATGAGCGGTAGTGTCGAGTCCGGGGATCTTTTGATGATCGGCGGGATTCGCTTGCGCTTCATAGACCGTAATGACTGACGAAAGAGGGAGCTGAGTCAGTTTTCGTAGGGAGATTGCGAGCCAGCGAAGGAAGAAGACTGCTCACTTGGATCGCGCTAGATTCGAGGAGGCACGACATAGGAAGTCAGAAGCTCACTTAGTTCGAACGAGACCGGGCAAAGGAATCGAAGGGACAGTGCTCACCGTCAAAGGAGAATATTCCCCTTTAAACCCTACGAACGATATCCTCGTCGTATCCTCTCCATGATTCGAAGGGAAGAACAATGTCAGACTTGTCACGGAAGGGAACTTTGCCGGACTGTCACGGCACCAACCTACAACAATCAGTCTCTATTGCGAAAGAAAACGGATTGCTGAAGGTAGCTCAAACTGACCGAACGATATATTCAGCGACTTCACGAGTTACGGCAACCTCGAATTCTTGGGTCACTTCGGTTGAGGAGGCTTCGTCGAAATCTAAGGAGCGATTCGCAAACTGTTCTCCTTTCCATCTTCAGTCCTGTCTTGATCTGTAGCGAGCGAGGGGAGGAAGGATGTGAGGTGACTGACGACTTTTATTCTGTCTGGTGTAAAGCCTGAAGGTCCTGCTTTAATGAGGATTGACCGCACTGTCTCGGGCGAAAGGCAAAATCGAAAATCAACAATCCCGTAAGAATTCGTGCGATGGAAGCTACTCACGTTTGACTGACCCAGTAAACGGGATTCTCAATATCAGCTGTTCATCCGCGTCCGATTCCAGCCACTCATCTACAGCGTACGAACAAGTTCGCTGAGTCTGCGGCGAACAAAGTCACTCATTGGAAACAGATTCCGTACCTTCCCTCATCCTCTGATCCCACGGTCTAATCACAATCTTCGCTTCCTTCCCTTCCTCCGCATTCAACGCTACTACCTTGTCCCGATCGACGAACGGATAGAGGAAAGTCAATTGACCTTCAAGTTTTGTATGAGAGTCTTCGTCGCCGCAGGTACAACCGGATGGGTGAGCTGGTGCCATCGAGAGTCTCAAGTGTCGACGTGGCTGGACACGTATTCAGATCGGTCGAGAGTGAGGAGAAAGAGGGGGAGAGAATTAAACGGTTTCATCATTCTCGTTTCCTCTCCCCACTTCCTCCCGCTGGTCTCCCTCGTGAAGGATGGCACCTCCGCATAACCACGTTCAAGATGTCCTTCTCGCCCTATCCCTCCTCGCATTGTTCAGTCTCCCGCTCGCCTACTTGTTCCCATCGACTTTCTCCTCCTTCTTTCAACTGTTCGTCTCCCTCTGGCGTACGATCCTTTACCTCTTGATCACTCTCCTCGTCCTCTTGTTCGTCGGAGGAATCGCACTCGTCGGAGAAAAAGCGTACAAGCGCTTCAGTGGAAAGGGAAAACGAATCGATGACGGAGGAAGGATTGGAAGCGTTACAGAAGGAGCTACGGAAGAAGAAATGAGGAGAGCGAAGAGAGTGAATAGGGAAACTAGAATGGAACAAGCTGCGGAGAAGGTCGTTGATAAATTGGAAGCCACCGGAGTTGGGAGATTGTTTCAGAGAAAATCGAGGACTGTCACTTCGACTACTTCGAGGAAAGGAAAGGAGAAAGCGGTGAATCAGGATGAAGGGTTTGAATTGAGGGAGTTGGGTGTATCGAGTGGAGTATCGAGAGCTCCGCCTCCGTTACCCTCTCGTTGAAAAGCTTTCGTGAGTTTTCTCTCTCGAAATCTTCCTCAGATTTCGGGAAGTTAAACTCTTTCGTCAGGCTAGCAATCTGTGTATCCTCCTTGCAACACTGTATCCGTACTGCACCCACTACATCCTCTTCCCGCTCGATTGTATCATGAGAGCAGCGAATCCCAACGAGTTTTACAAAATTTCCAAAAGAATCCAACAACAGAAAGAGTCTCACACGCAAGATCACTCTTTACCAACCCGCCGTCAGTTGATTGAACAACACCTGAGTCGCGTCCTGTCCGCTTCCCGCGGGTCCACCTCCCATCGCTCCGAACTGGTTCCCTTCTTCGGTCCCTAACCCAAAGAATGCTAAATCGAAAGAATCAGACGGACTAGGTCCACCACTTCCACCGCTACCTCCTCCGTTACTACTACTATACATTGCGCCATTCCCTCCAGGAGCAGCTGGAGGATTAGGTTGCGACGAGGCGTAATAATCGATTAATTGACCTTGACTGTTTGAGAGTAACCCGAGATCGGAGAGGAAATTGTTGCTGAAGAGTTCGTCGACTCCACCGTTGCCGTTAACATTGGTGGTTGGAGGAGGAGGTTGAGTCGTGGTCGGGAGAGATGAGGTGAATCCGCCGCTTGAAGACGTAGAGGGGAAGGAGGAAGGGTTCCATTGAGTTTGGTGAGAAGGAGGTAGGGAAGAGGAAGCGGGAGCAGACATCGACGCGTAGGAGGCAGGGAACGAAGTCGGAGTTGAACGGGATGGGCCGGGAAGAGAGTTGGACGAAGTGGAAGAAGGAGCTTGGACCGTGTTGCTCGTTGAAGGTTGAGGTTGATTGAGCGCGAGCGGTGCCGACGGATCCTCCTTCGCAATCCTCGCCAGGATCTAATCTCAGGCGAGTCAATCACCCGTTACTGACTTGGAAGGAGTCAGTATGAGCGACTCACTTCAGCGAACGATTCCTCTTCTTTCCCCATCTCCTGACTCTGATTCTGAGTGGAACTCCCTTGCCCTCCCAATCTCGCCATTCTCCTAACTCTCCTCTTCTCAACTTCGAGGAATAGACCGGAAAGGATTCGTCGAGCTTGACTGATGATCATTTTGAGGTGTCCCGATCGAACTCGGTTTGAGCCTTTTTCGGAGAAGATTTCGAGAGCTAGGGCGAGGTTCTCTCTACACGACACGCGATGCGAGGGAGTACTGTCAGTGAGAGGACAAGAGAGAGATGAAGCGGAGAGCTATACTTTTTCTCCTCGATTTCGGCAGAGTTTGTACCGATGTCGATGTGGCTGCTCAGAGAGACCCGTTAGCGACTCATCCCGAACATCGACGAACGAGAGACATACTGGAAGAGATCAGCCGCCAGAACGATTGAAGCCTAGTGAGTCGCGTCGAAACTCCTCAGTTTATCGTTTTCAACCTGAGAAGAGTGTCGACTCACGCTGAGAGAATGTGAATAAAGAGGTTTGATCACGAATCCTACGTTCTTGTGGTGACAGAACAGTACGATCTTCGCACTCTTGATACAAGCTTCAGTGCTATAAGCGAACTTTGATCCAGCCGCATAACCTTTCGTCAAGAATGGTCGATGAAGTCGAACGATTCGATTATGAACTATACATTCTCGTCCGATCAACGTCGTTAGTAGTCTCTTCAATGTTTGCCAGAAAGAGAGTACGCACCAGATTGAAGAGCACCGTATCTCCTCGATTTCAAGAACGGATCCATATCCTCGAGAGATTTGTGTTCATGAATCCAAGTATCTGGCATACTATCCAGAATCGTTCGATACTCTTTATCGAGTTCGAGAATCGCTCCGTAATTGAATCGTTTCTTCCCCGCGACGTACATGTCAAAAGTTTTTCGAGATCTGTTCGTCCGCACATCAAAATGTATCAGTCCAAGACGGAATGGAAGAGATTCAGGGTGCCGGAACGAACATTTCGGCGAGTCTGTATTTGTGTCGTTCGAGAGTTGCGTCGGTCGCGATGGAGTCCGGTTGAGGATCAATTTGCCATTCGGTGGGAGAGAGGAGGGTCGACTCGATGTTTGAGAGAATCGGAGTCGTCGTGTGATCAGGGTGAATCATCTGAGAGCGCGAAAGTAAGTAGTCAGCGAGAGAGCTCGAGCTGAACAGGCGAGACAGAGCGGGAGCAAACTGACGTAAGTCGAATAACGAGAGATTCTGTTCAAACGAAAGCGGCTGAGTCAGTCGCTCCGGCATTGTGAATGAGGACATGAGAGATACTCACGCGGCTAGATGATCGTAAAAAGTGAAAGCCGACCAAATCCTCAGTGCATTTTCTCTCTTGACGGAATTCTTCCCAGGGGGCCAAGCGGGATCATCTGCAAGAACCAGTCGAAACAGTCAGTTAAGTTGTCGAAGGTAGACTGTAATTGCATCCAAACTTGCCTGGAGGCATCGATTCGGGGTCGTCCGTCAATCGATGAAGTTGCAGAGTGTGTCCGACTCGAATTGCGAGAGAAAGTTGAGTCGAGAATCGACCCCAGTCGGTCCAGTCAACAGCAGCGATCACAGTCCACTGTATGTTCGAGAATCGACGAATTAGTTGCTGATGGAAACGACGACGAACGCGAGGAACCCAGAACGTACGCAGGCCATGAGCATCACGTATCTAAGGAGTGCGTAACGTCAGCAGGCATCGATCTCAAGAGATAGAGGAACGCTCAAGACGTACTGCATCGTTCTAACTTGTGGACGACCCTGAGCATCAGCGAGTAAAAGTAATTTCTGCGACGCCGCACAAAAAGCCGAAGCTTCTCGTTCCCTCTTTGCTTCTTCCTCCGCAGTCAACTCCTTCACGTCTGACAGCATCCAAGGACTGAGATGTGCAGCATCGTTCCAGCTGAGAGCAAGAACCTGTGGATGAAAGATTGAAACACTGAGTGTCAAGCGACGAACAGTGTTTCGGTTTTCCACGCACCAAAGTGTAGATCGCTAACCAAGCAGGATCGACTTCTTCTCTCCTTCCAGCTTCAGTCATTTCCCAATATTTGTCGCTGCACGTCGCAAAGAAGTTGATCAGCTAGTGAACATAGCTCGATCTCGCGACTCGTTGAACTTACTGTTCCGCTTCGAAACTCGGCATATGTAAACAAGTGAACATCCAGTGGAAACTGCGAGTCAAACACGCTCTCAGTCGAGTAGGTGGAAACGACCGAGAGACGGAAGGAAACTCACCCATTCCAATACCTCTCGATCGATTTGTACGATTCCTCCTTGTTTGGTAAGATTCGGAAGATCTTGTCGAGAGTTCGACTTCGTTCTTCGCGAAACTCTGCTTCGGTGAAGACGAGATCGAGTCCGAGTCGAGTAGCGCTCGTACTGTCGACGAAACGAGGTGGTAAAGCGAGGATCGACGTGAGTGCAGTGGTCAATTCAACTCGACGTCGTTCTGGATCTTGGGTGACGATCATGAGGGCATCTACGAACACGATGTGACGTTGTCAGCGAGAGTCTAGCGGAGAAGGTACGATGGAGATGGCTCACTTTCGAGAAGTTCGAGGTTGTCATGGGAGTTTTGGTTTTGTTTCCCCTCAACACTCGGGAAACATTCGCCTGGAAGCGAATACATCTCTGGACATTCTCCGTTATCTAGCTTGTCCATATCTTCGAACATTTGATGTCCGTTTCTTCCCTGAGAACGTCGACGAAAGAGAGATCAATACTCGTCGAATGAGATATCTGATGCTTTCGCGATGAACTCACGATATCTTCGACCATTTCACGCCTCATCGGTCCCATTCTCTCGATTCCAAGCTCGGCAAAACTCGTCGTGGTAAGACCAGGTGGGAGCTTATTGATGAACCGTTCGAGAAGAGCTAGTCGTTCTCTCATTTCGTCGACGTCTTCGACTAGAGCGAATGGTTGACGTTCAGGTTCGATTTTCGCGTCCTATCAGCAGATCATGGTGAGTCGTGCTACTCGAAGGAGGGGAACAGAGAGGGGAGACGGCAGGTTGAACGAAGGAACTTACCTCCCAGCAACAATCGTTCGGAGCTCCTCTTTTGACACACGCTGAACAAGGTTGACATCGATCGCACTGCGAACACGACCATCAGACAAGTAGAACATGGGTCTTCTAATTGAGGGAGAGTCTGGCTCACCTTGATCTTTCGTCTCTATGAGCAGTTACGAAACATGCAATCAGCAATCTCCCGATCGAGCGTTGCGTGAGCCGAGACTGACCTTGCATTCACTACACGACAACACCTGTTTCGATCGTTTCTTCTGGTGAGGCTCGAGAGCTGCTCCTTGATCTCCTTCAATCGCTGCTCCTCCCGCCGAACTCTTCCTCGCTTTCTTCGCTGGTCTCCCTATCACTGAATCTGCTGGAGGACTCGCTCCATTCGAGGATGTAGTCGGTGCGCGTTTCGAAGGTTGAGACGAGGTCGAAGCGATCGGCGCACTCGGAGGAGGGAAAGATTGTTGATTGTGTGCCATCGCAACTCGCGATAGTTGATCGAACGGCGTTGGTCGATCCCTGTAGCCTACCCCTTGCAGAGGGTGGCCGGGTCCTTGCATCTTTGGCGAAGATGAGGTGAGTTGAATGAGATGAAAAAGGCATCGCAATCGCTTCGAAAGTTTGCCGAACATCTCCCGATCACACTCTCTCTCGCTGATAACAGAATGGAGAGTGTACACGAGTCTTTGTGATTGCGAAAAAGATGAGCAGAAGAATAAGCAAAATGAAAGCAAAAATAATTGATGAAAATCGAAAAAAGGGAAATTGCTCAGAGATACTGAGCCACTATTGACGAGGAGGAGCAGGAGCTTCACTCTCTCGATGACCAGTACCAGAAGCTGATGTCGACGCAGTCGTCGTCGTCGTTGTCGTCTCGGAGAATCCCATAGCTCTGTGATAACGTTCCATATCGGTTCTCGTGAGAGCATCGGTACCGTCCCATTGAGCTGAAGAAGTCCGAACACGGAGTCGTGCAGTGCTTTGACTGTTGCGGAACATATCTATTCGACGACAAAGATTCTCGTCAGTGAGACAGAACGAGGGGGAAGAGGTGAGAGGAAGCTTACCGGCGATTGAGAGAGCAGGAATCGGACCAAAGATATCATCCGGATTGATCTTTTGTTGCTCGAGGAGTTGATGAGTGAGTACAGGAGATTGAGCCCATCGAGGGAACGCCGCAACTTTCTTCTCGTGAGCTTCGTCGTCTGAATCGGAATATCTGTCGAAAACGAAAAGACTTATTAGCTCTGTGCCTCTCTCGCCTAGTCTGACGAGGACGAGGACATACTCTGAGTCGATCTCGGGTAACTCTTGGTAAGGTTCCGGATCGGGTTTGTGAGCCGAAGGAGGAGGAGGAACCGCTCTCATCGCCGAACCTTGAGGAGCGACATTCGGTCTGTTCGCGCCCTGAGAAGCTGACAGTCCGAAAGGTTTCGGTACAGTCGTCGAGGGAGTGTTGAGAGGTCGAGCGGCGTTCGAGGAAGAGGAAGCATCGGGCAAGCGGATTTGATTCGACATGAATTTTTGACCGATCATCGAACTTGCTCCTCCTGATTTCGAGAGAGGGTTCGAAGGACCGGGTTGACCAGAGCGTCCTTGAGATTGAGCGAGGGAAGAGATGCGGTGCGAAGAGGAAGAGGCGGTCATCGGGCGAGAAGATTGAGTCGCGGCTTTTTTGAGAGGAACTTTCGTCTCTTGTTCCATCTTGCGCTTCTTCGTGTTTTCTTCTTCGGCCTGTCACAAGAGCAAGTAAGATCAGTATAGAGTCACTAAGCAGGACATGGGAAATCAGTCCTCACCTCTCGTTTCGCAGCGAGACGAAGTGCACTCGCTTTCGCTTTCGCGACGGCTTCTTCCCTCTCCTTTCTCTTCCTCTCGATCTCTTCCGCCTTCGCTCGACGTTCAGTCTCTTGCTTCTTCTGTTCAAGGTCTTGTTTCTTCTTTTGAGCTTGAAGTCGTCGTTCTTGCAAGTCTCGCATCGCCTTCTTTCGTTCAGCTTCTTCCTTCTCCTGTCGAGAGCAACGAGATATGCGTCAGCTAGAGGAAGAGCAGAATGTCAGCGAGTTTGGACGTACCTTCTTCAGAGTAGCAGCAGCATTTTGAGCTTGTTTCGCTTTGACGGCAGCGGTCGATTTCTTCGTCGCTCCATTCCCGATCGATTGATTGAGACCGAGTGCAACCGTCGAAGAAGAGATCGAAGAAGCGAGACTCGAGTTTGATCTTTGTTTCGACAAAGTGCTAGGCTTCGTCGGCTGTGAAAGAGAATGAAAATGGGTCAACGTCGACCTCAGAGAGACTCAGATAGACATCGACTCACCCTGAAAGCTCCCTGCTGAGGTTGAGCGAAACTGAAAGTCCCAGTCGCATTCGACCTCGTCGTTCGATCCTCGTCTCGTTCATCATCTCCATCGTCCTCATCCTCGTTCTCACTCTCTTGCGGCGAGTTCTGGTTCGAAGTCGAAGATTGTGCAGCCGAGACGAGAGCGGCTCCGAAAGTACCCGGCATAACAATCTTCGAAGGAGAAGTTCGAATTTGCAAGTTCTCTTTCGTCGCTTTCTTGACGATCGTCCTAATCGGTTTCTGCACGTCTCCCTCTGCCTCCTCCATCTCCTCATCTTCGTCCTCCTCTTCTTCGGAATCCTCATCCTTGGTAAGTAATTGAGGTTCAGGTAAACTAGGTAATCGTTCCTTCTTCTTCTTCTCCTCCAACTCGAGTTCTTCCTCCTCTTGTTCAATCTCTCGTGCTCTCGCCGCAATCGCTTTCGCTTCGGCTCGTTCGACTCGTTCTTGTTCGATGATCGCAGAGGATGAAGTCGAGGACTTGACGGGTCGAATCGAAGGGCCTTCGTCTTCCTCCTCTTCTCCTTCTTCTTCTTGTCCGTAATCGTCTTCTTCCTCTTCCTCCTCCTCGGATCTTTCTTCCTCTGATGAGACGACAACAGACTCCTTCTTCTTGGTTGACTGTTCGACGACGGCGGGAGCGGGTTGTTGCGGTTGTTCTCGATTCGCAGTGAATCGTTGGAAGATGGATTGGAAGCCATGAAGAGCTGGAGGCGAACCAGGAGGGGTTGTGGACCTGACGACCGGATTCGCGCGAGGAGGAGATACGGCAGCGAGCGGGAGGGTAGCGGGAGCTGGAATCGGTGCGGGAGGAGGAGGAGCTGCGGCTCGGAAAGCGTTCGAAGGAATGAGAGGCTGAGCGATCGAAGTTGCGACGGGAGGAGAACGGAAGAAGGAAGAAGGGATCGTTTTAGGAGATCCCATCATTGGAGAGAAGGAAGAAGAAGTTGCGAGTTTTGGACTTCCGAACGTCGAAAGTGGGAGACCGGAAGTAGCTGAACGAGTGAGAGGTCGAGGGGAAGAAGGAGCGCCAAAAGTAGGAGAAGCGAGGCCTCGAGGAGAGTGTGGGTGATTGAACGCGGAAGGGATCTTTGAGGGAGAAGGAGGGTTGAGGTGATCTTGCGTCGAAGTTGAAACGTATTCGAATGATTTGACTCGTTCCATTACTGAAGGTCGACGAACGATTCCGGTCGAAGATGCTGCTGCGGTCGAAGAAGCGGGCTCGACAGGATGGGGGTTGATTGCGGCAACCGAGCTCGAAGGAGGTAGAATCGGTTTTGTCGAGAACGAAGTCGTCGAAGCGGATCCTGAAAGAGGTTTCGAGGCAGTCGTAGGGAACAAGTTCGAAGGGTTGTTGTTGAAAGTACCGGCCGTGCTCATTCGAATATGAGATCCTGCCGCGACACTGGTTCTCGCGTTCAAATTTTGCAACCTTCCTCGAATTTGATCAATCTTGCTGAGAGGTTGTTCACCTCCTACGTCGGACCCTCTCGAGATCTTCGCGACCTTGCTCGAGAGATCCGGGACTGTGAGAGACTTGCGTTTCGTTCCTCCTCCAGTTGTTGAAGCTGACGAAGTATCGATCACCGAAGAAGTCGAAGTCACCGCAGTAGCGAAAGATTGTCGACCTTGAGAAGCCGCCGATCCTTGACTATCACTCGTGTTCGAATTCGTCGTCGACCAATTCCTCCCAAGTTGAAGTCCCATACTTTTCTTCGGAAGTCCAACGAAGTTCAACTGTTGAGTTCCTCCGCTGCTGACTCGGAAATTGTGATTAGAAGCCGAGGAGAACGTCGCGCTCGATGCTTGAGGCGGACTCGAACCGATGTTGATGTTCATTCCGATTTTTGCGGCGGAGTGAGATCCGAACGCGGAGAATCGAGATGCTGAAGAAGTACCTCCTGGAGTACGAGTAGTCGAAGAGGAGGCTGGAAGCGACGAGGAGAGAGAGCCATCGGCTGAGATCGTGCGGAGAGCAGAAGGTTTATCGTTCAGAGGGACTGATTCGTCGTCGTCGGCATCGGGTGCGACTGACGAAGCTCCGGAGACTGAACGAGATTGAGGCGAGAGAACGGGGACGGGAAGACTCGCGGGAATCGAAGCGACCTTGGTCGAACGAGGAGGAGAGTCGAGAAGGGAGACCGTCGAAGCTTGAGTTTCGGGAACGACGAAGGAAGCAGTTTCGGCGAGAGGCTTTTCGGCTCGAGATTGAGTTACCTCGACGTCTTGCGCATGGTCTTCCTCCTCCTCCTCTTCTTCGCCGATCATTGAGAGCTCAGCTTTTTCTTCCTCAATCGCTGGGACGACGGGTTCCACATTTTCAGGTTCAGCCGATTTCTCAACAACCTCCTCCTCCTCCTCCTCCTCCTCTTCTTCTTCTTCCTCCTCCATGACGTTCGATAGGTCTCCACGTTCTTCGATATCGACCAACTCTTGAAGCTGAGTGAGAGTCTTTGGTTGAGCGAAATCTCTCGCGATGACTGGAGCTGGTGAAGCAGCAGGAGTCGGAGCTCGAAGAGGAGCCGGGGGTTGTTGTGCTCGAGTAGTCGATCCGACAGGTCGAGGAGAACCGATCCTCATAGGAGAGAGAGGAATTCCACTCGATTTCGTCGAGTTCGGGGAAAGGATTCGTTTCGGAGTGCTAGTCGTTCGAGCGGGAGGCGAGGCGAGTGTGTTCTCCTTGTCGATATTGGAAGGTCCAGTCGGGAAGAGTAGAGTGGCGAGAGGATCCTTCTTTGCGGCGGCTTGGAGGGAAGGAGTTGAATGATTCGTACTGTTGTTCCCCATGACGCGTCTACGTCCTGGAGTCTTCATCAACTCAGACATTGCAGGTCTACAATCTCATCGTGTACGTTAGTCGATGTAACGAGTCAGTTAGAGAGGTTTGTTTGGCTCACCGAGAAACACTTCCTCCCTTTGCTGAAGTTCCCTTGAGGTCTAGTTTCTCGAAGAAGCTATCGATCCATCGATGAGCATCTGCATAGTCGTTCAAGTGGTCCTGGAGCGAGTCGTGGGCGAGAGTCGTGAGGGTCGAAATGATTGGATCGGTCAGAGTTGAATGATTGAAAGTTGAGGATTTCGAGGTCGTGGGAAGTCCAGCGACCGACATGATCGAATCCATAGAGAGTAGACTCGCTTGATGAGAGTTCGGCGAGGCGTCTTGAGGTTTGAATCGGTAGTCGTTGAGGGAGAAGAGAAACACTCTCCAATCTGCGAAAAATATGGAATTTCTTCTCTTTCATCTCGCTTCTCTCGCATTCTAGCAGTTCCCTAGGAGCTGGTTACAGCATAACAGCAGACGTGTAAATGAGAGCGCATCTGTAAGTAATTTGCGGAAAATCGAAAACTTTTGCGCTCAAATGATATGTACATTTTGGTCTTCACAGTAGCCCACACCTTCCCCCTATATGGTACACACGACTACGAGTTATGAATATGAATAAAAGTGTCCATCGACCGAGAGTATTCGATTACTCCGTTCCGTTAACTTCTCGCCGTTTTCTCCCTCGACACTTTAAAATATGTTATGTTATCTCCCCAGGCACCCGCTCGTCCGTTTCAATCGTTCAAGGTTTCCTCGCGAACTGCTTGAGGTATTCGTAATCCTCCATGCATTCGTCGACCGCCTTCTGGAGTTCAAGTCGAAGCGCAGGCTTTTCGGCGGGTTCGGATTTCGCAAGGGTTGCGGAAGTACCATCGTTCTTCGCTTGTTTTCCAACACCCTGTCACCAGAGAGATTGAATCGATGTCAGTGACGAGAAGAGACGGAACAGAATGCAATGAGCTCAGGACAAGCTTACCGTTGATTTCTTCGCATCATCATGGAATCCCGGCCATTTATCGCTGTGGGAAGTTTCGTGTCTTCAGACCCACAGTATCTCGTCGTCTTGAAGCAGGAAATCACTCACAAATGTTCCCTCTTCTGATCATCCCACTCGAGCATTGATTTATCAAACTTGATCCCAACCTCTTCACACCAAATCCCCATGACCACTTCCGGATTCTTCAACAATTCCTCACTCTCGATCAACAAAGGAGTCTTCCCAGTTTGTTCCCGAACGAAATCGAACAATTTCCTCAATTCTTTGTAACCCATTTCTTTCGCGTCGAATCCGTAGAAACCGGTGATTTTCGAAGCTTCTCCTTCGCAGAGACGGGCGTAGGATGGGACGGCTTTCGAAGGGTGGCGGATGAGGAACGTGTGCGACATGGAGGGAGAAGAGGGGAATAGAAAGTCGGTAGGGAGGAGAGTTGGGTTGTTTGGAGTCGAAGAGTGGGAGGAGAGGGACGAAGCGACGGAACCGTGAGGTGCGGCGAGGTCGATGATGTATTGAGCCATATCTACCGAGACGAGGGAGAGGCAGAAAGGTGAGCAAGCTGTTGCGAAGGTTCAAAACGAAAAAGAAAACCCTCTCGCACCTTTGTTGAACGTCCTCTTTCCATCTACCTGAGCGGCGAGTTCCTCATAGGACTACAGGACAGTGGAAGGAGGAGGTTTGAAGTCAGTTCTCTGCCTCGCTTGGCGCCCTGCCTCTCTCGATGCTCGATTCGATGCTCAACCTCCCTCCTCACCTCCTTAGCAGAGTAGAGAGCTCACCTTTTTGTATGTTTGTTCCCTGTTCCCACTCTTGTCGCATTCCTCGTCCGTAAACCTCTCGCTAACCCTTTCCTTCGAATAGTAAAACGCTTCTCCAAAGTTCTCGTGCAAGACGTGAAACTCTGGTAGTCCCAACAAGCTACATTCGAACATGGTACTACATGACCGAGGGTGACACCACAAGTTGAGGATTTGAGGGGGAGACATCGGTTAACGAAACGGTTGCTTGTAGTCGATGATGCAATCGAAAGTTGCCGGGAGGATACTGAGAGGGTCGAGTCGAAGGATTGAAGGGTACTATGGGGTATACTGAGTACGAGACGGTCGAAACGAGTGAAATCGGGGCAGTGAAGAGTGAGCAAGAGAAGAGAAAACTTGAGCGACCCCTTTTTCAAGTTTTCGCTCGCTGGGGAACTCGATTCCAGCTAAATGAGAGTTTGCCGTACATCTCCTGATATATCTCGCTTGCGTGCTCTCGCAGTACGAGCGAAGAAACGAGGCAGAGCGACAAACAAAAATGTTTATTTCTTGCGAAGCTCACGAATTCGAACGTCCGAAGCTCGCCTCGACGCGCGCTTCTTGCCTCTCTCCATTCCCACTCTTTGAAGGCGATGTCGACAATCAGTACGAAGTCACTCGAACGCAAGCTGAAACAGATCCGAAAGGAAGAAGCGCTCGTCAACAAGTGGTTGAACTGGTTGACACTCTCGATCGCGCTGCTGTACTGGGTACTCGACGGGGGCGCACTTGGTACGGCTAGCTCGACCAAGACGACATCAAAGAATAGGACAAGCGTGTCGACCAGTAGAATGGGTTGGATAGGAGGAGGGTGAGCTTGAAAAGCGTTCTCTTTGCGTTGCAGAATCGCTCGTTGACGACGGTGTGTTTGGTTTCGTACGTGTCAGAATCGCGCTGACGAAACTAGGAGTCAAGTGGTACTATATGAGACGGAAACGGGAGATCGGTGAGTTCAATTCGCTAAAGAAGAAGCTCGATGGGAAAGCTCGGATCAGTTCGAGGGGTCGAAGCTTCGCCTTCGTGTCGTTTCCGCCATTAGTTTCGAGAATCGACTGATATTGACTCGGTTCGCTTTGTAGAGGTCGAACTGCTTGAACGGGAACCGGTTGTCAAAGAGAAATCAAGGAAGAAAGACAGATGAATTCGTAGTTGGGAGGTCAAAAATTGACGAGTACAGAGCAAGAAAAACGAATCTGGATCGCAAGACGAAATGTACCGAATCGAAACAGTAGTAGAAGCTCTCATCGTGACGAAGAGTTGATTGACAGGAAGAGGAAACGAAAAGACAACAGAACAAACTAAGCGATCAACGTTCCTCGTCGAGGGTTCACGGGTTGCGAGATGCGAATGACCTGGATTGTGTGCTTGCATGGATGGTAGGCCTTCTTTGTAGTCGATGGCGTTAAAAAGGGGTCCAGAAGCTGAGCTCAGCTCGAGCTTGTCGAAAAGAGAACAACTCAAAGGTTCACCCGATGCGGCACGACGTGGACCGGCCTGCTACCGGGTCTCGACACAGACTGGACTTGCTGTAGATCGCGCCAGTTACTCTAGTCCGCCTTGAAGCACAGATCTAACGGAGAGAAGCGGGCGGCTTATTCGTCGAAAATCACATTTGATCGCTTTTCACTCATGTATTCCCTCTCGACCGGGTATCCCTCTGGCTGAAAGTATCCCGATAAGTCCTCCTCCTTCGTTAAAGGCCAAGGCAGGGCCTCTAGTGCACCGCGTGAGTGGGCTCGTCACAAAGTTGAGTGAAAAGTTTTCCTCCTGTCTGCTCTCTTCTTGTCCCGCCTTGAAGAGTTTGCCAATTGCTCCAAGCTTGTTGTTGTACACTGGCATGTCGTAGCTGAGTTCGTCGAGGGAGAGCTGCGAACTGAAGGAGTGCAACCGTCCAGAGATCTCTCTGCGCTTTTCCTTACACTCTTCCGACACCCGCTCGACCAAGACTACAACGGAGAGCTCGGAATGGGTATCTTCTCCCTCTTCACAAAGGTACGAATTCGGTCTTTCTCCCTCCTCACTCTCATCAAACTGCTGACGTCTTTTCATCTCCCTCATCTCCTCACTCCTTCACTCGCAGACAAAAGAAGTCGACTATGATACCTACCTCTCTCTCCTACAAGACAAGATTACGGCGCGTCAATCGAAACTTCAACAGATCCGGTTGAGGGAAAGAAGAGCAAACGCACTCTTTATCACTTATGGATTGGCCCTCTGGGTCGTATATGTTGCGTTGTGGTACTTTGGAGTGATTGGAGCGAGGTACGGGGACGGAGGAGCGGTGGAGAAGGCAGTTGGAGTCTCACCGATGATTGTTGGACCTGTTGTGTGAGCTGCTCTCTCTCCTCTCGTACTTTTAGTCGATAAGTCTGACTGGAGACGATACAACGTATGATAGGATTGTATTCACGAGGAGATTCGTTAGGTGGTTCTACCACAGAAGGGAAGCGAAAGAAGGTGAGTTGCATCTTGGCCGTCTCTGCCCTGAAGAGCACTGGAGCTGAGGGCGTCGGTGTGACTTACAGAGATGATCATCAAAAGCTTACTGAAGAAGAAACAAGACAAGGTGGAGGAGATCAAGAGGAAGACGGGGTATTATTCGACGAGAGATTTGTTGGAGAAATACGATGAAGCTTTGAGGAAGAATGTGAGTACAGCCTCGATCCATTCACCATGTGTCGGTAGCTTGAGACTCACAATACTATGATGTAGGCTGAATCTCGAGGTTCCGCACCTGGAACTCCCGTGAAGCAAACCGGAAAACCAGGAGGAGGAGTCGCAGCTCTCCCTTCCTCCGTCTCTACTCCCGCACGACTCGCTTCCGCTTCTGGACCTTCAACACCGCAAGCCCACGTCAGATCCGCTACAACGAACTCTTCCGCCTCCCCCATGAATCCCAATTCTGCTCCTTTGCCTCCCTCACCTCAAGCTCAATCGCAACACCCATCACCTCCCAATTCGGCGCCCCCGTCTCAGTTCATCGTTCACCAGCCTTCGCTACCTCAATCCCGTTCAGTGATGGATAAACTGGCAGATGCGTTATTGGGAGTTTCACCAGAAGAATCAAACCCTTATAATCATAAATACGCGTTGATCTGTCAGGCTTGTTACGCTCATAACGGGTTGATTCCAAAGGAGGAATTCGATTACGTTCGTACGTCAACGTCACTTTCTCCCTCTGATTGTTCGAGTGAAAACTGATGAGAAAGGGTGAACAGAGTATCGATGTCCTCATTGCGGTCATTTCAACCCGAGACGCAAAGATCCAGGAGCTTCGTCTGCTTCTGCAGAGTCCACGCATCCTCATCGACGTACTCAATCCCTTCACGCTCCTTCACCTCTCCAACGTTCGTTCCCTCAATTTGAGGATTTACCGGAAATGGAAGAGCGCAAGTCGGGATCACAGAGTGAGGAAGAGTCCGGAGAGGAAGAGGAAGAGGAGAGTGGAGAGGTTGTGTTGAATGAGCGAAGGGAAGGAAGTACGGCGAGAAGAAGGAGGGACGAACAACCGAGAAGGAGAGGGTTTAAACCGGTTGAGGAGGAGGATAAAATGGATACGGAGGAATGAAACATATATCGACTGCTAATCTATTGTATCGACTGCTCATGAACACGCGGAAGAGAGTCAAGAGAGAGGTGAAACACTATGACCGCACGGAGAGTTTCATTTATTTTGAAGTTGATCGAACCAACGTTGCCGAATTTCGCTCTCTCTCTCTACTCCAATCGGCTCGCCTTTGTACGACAGACACTCGTTCACGTGGAAGAACGAAGAGCAAAAGAAGAAGCAAATCTTCCTCGCAGTGCAGACCCCTTTCATCTCTCGATATCTTCTCCTCGATTCCTCGTCCCTCGCTCCTTCCTCTCCCCTCACTTCTCCTCTCGTCTCGCTCAGCCTCGACCCCGGTAGCTCGTACAGGTGTGTAGGAGTAGGTAGCTAGTCAAGTATACGCGTGAATTGGACGATGCAAGGTAAACCCATCTTCTGAGTTCTCTCCAGTGTTTCTTGCCGATTCTTGGCTTCCTTCCTCTCTCTCTCCGAGCTGACTCGTTTGACCTCTCTGTGTGTGTATGTATTTCAGCTCACCCGATCCATTCACCGTACAATTTGAACACCCCATTGACGGCTCCTCGTGCTCAACCCCCTCCCTCTCAAATCCCCACCGAAAGATTGACTAGCACCGGTACGTGGCTTGTACGAGGAAGAGGAGCAGGGCAGAGAGAGAGAGATGGAGAGACTGACCGCTCGTTTGTGTGAATACTAGCCGAACGTTGGTCGAACGGGACTCTACAAGCTTCTCCTACTCCTCCACCTTCCCTGAACCCGCTCAATCAAAGTCACTTGCAACCTCAGATGTATCCTCAATCGAATTACGCAAGAGGAGGACTCGGAGGAGGAGGAAATTATGGCAATGTTGGATCAACGAACGGTCAAGGACATTTATCTCGACCTCAGAGTTATTCAGTAGGATCGGGATACCCTTCGGGTTCAACCACGATCAATTCTTCTCATTCTCATTCGAGACCGGCTTCGTTCGCCGCGACTCCGAATTTACCCCCAAATTCTTATGGTCAATTCCCAGTTCCTCCTCCGCCTCAGAACCCTTACACAACAGCTCCTCCTCCTCAAATGAACCCTTATTTCCCTCCCGGTCCCCCCGGTCTTCCTCCAACGACGAATCAAGGTTACCTCGCAGCAACTCCGAATCAACAACCTCAACACGTTGGTCGTCCTCCGAGAGTAGCGAGTATGCAACCTCAAGAGTTCAATCATTTACAACAAGGGATGAACGGCTTGAGTTTGAGCGGAGGATCGAATCAAAGAGTGAATTATTACGCTTCTCCCGAAGAAGGACCTCCTCATAAATTGAGTGTCACTCATCCAGACGTACGTCGAAGTCCTCTACCAACTCACATCACAAGGGAATGTACTGAGTAACTGAACTTTTGACGGTACAGCAAAAAATGTTGGCGTCAATGAGAGAAGCGGCTCATCAGAATGGTGGAGACGTTTCGAAAAAAGTCGCATGGGCAAAACAAGTACTCAAATTCATTGAACGAACTCAAGTCAGTCTCTACGATCTCTCTAGCAAAACCTGGTTGGTCGCTTGGCTGACTCGTTTTCGAATTAGGCCGCAGCAGGAGAATCTTCTCGAATCAGTGACCCGACTCTCGTTCGATGGACCGACGAAGCACTAAACCATATCCTCACTTCGGCCTCTTCTTCTTCTCCCGTTCCTCTCGCTCTCTACCTTCGCGGTGACTTGTCCGCTTCCGGTTCATTCCCTTCGTACCGTTCGAAAGACGCGAAATCTTCTTTCCGTGACTTCGAAGCGGCCGCGAATTCCGGATACGTCAAATCGTGGTTCCGCATTGGGAGAGCATACGAAGATTTCGGGGATATTCGAAGAGCGGTCGGAGCGTACGAGAAGGGAGTCGAGAAGGGAGATTGTGGGAGTACGTATAGGTTGGCGATGGCGTATTTGTTGGGACAGATTGGAGTGAACGCCGATGTACCGAAAGCGATGGCACTGTTGAAGAGGGCGGCAGATACCGCGGATTTGGATACTCCTCAACGTGAGCTTTCTCTCTCTCTCTCTTTTCTCTCTCAATTCGGAGACGGGAGACTCACTCTTTCTTATTGTGATGGAGTAGCTCCCTATATCCTCGGAATGCTCCTTTCAGGAGAATTCGATTCCCCTTCCGTACAACTCAACACTTCACAAATCCCTCTCGATCTCGACGAAGCGCAATGGAGGATCGAAAGAGCCGCTTACTTGTCGTTCGGTCCCGCTCAATACAAGATGGGATTCTCGTACGAGTATGCGACGTTGGGTTGTCTCTTCGATCCGCTGTTGAGTGTACAGTATTACGCTTTAGGTGAGTCGAGAACTTTTTCACTTCAGACGAGTTCTTTTGCTCGGATTCTGAAGAGGTTCATGTTTCGCAGCATCACAAAATGGAGAAGTTGAAGCCGATATGGGTACGTAGTCCCGATTCGTCTTTCGCTCTAGTTAACTAGCTCACGATCTGTGATGATGGTCTCGTACAGCTCTCTCGAAATGGTATCTCTGCGGTTCCGAGGGTAATTTCGAAAAGAACGAAGCTCTCGCCGTCACGTTCGCCGAGAAAGCCGCCGCTCGTTCACTCCCTTCCGCCGAATTCGCCTTGGGTTACTTCAGAGAAGTTGGAATCAACGGTTCGATCGATCTCGAACAAGCAAAGAGATGGTATCAGCGTGTGAGTCCTCTTCTACTCGATCTCTCTTGCTCAACTCGAGACTGATCAAGTCGAGCTTGGACAACAGGCGGCGAGTCATGGAAACGATGATGCGAAGAAACGATTAGACGCTCTCGACAAGACGAATCCCGAGTTGTTGAACAGAACCGATCACGATCAACACGTCGATACGAAACTCGTACGGAAACGAACGGCGGCAAAGATCCGGTCAGACGAACAGAGGGAACGAATCGCCGCTTCGAAATTGGCAGCTTCTCTCGCTGGTCCTCCCGATTTATCCGGTCCTCCTCCTCCTCCACCTCAGCTACCTCTTCAACAACAACAGCAATATCAAGGTCCTCCGCTTCCTCAACAACCGAGTTACAACCCAGGACGACAATCCGTCACTTCCGTCGCATCTGGAAATTCCGGACATTCCTCTACGACTCTCCGACGTAAAAACACTCAAAGACAAGTCGAAGCCGCCGCTCGAATGGGTCAACAATTGCCGATGGGTTCGAACGGACGTGCTACTCCCTCGATTCCTCAGAATTCGGCGTTCAATGGAAATGGAGCAGCAGGAGCAGGAAGTCCGAGTCGAGCGAGTTATAGGTTATCGGATGCTCCACCTTCGAATTTACCGACGACTCAGAGACCGAACCCACTACAACAAGGAGGAGGGATGATGAGACCGATTCAGGAGATCAAGGTTGCGAATAATCAACCGCAGAGAGCTCAACCTTCGAGTTTTGCGGAAATGGTCGGTCGATCTCAAACTTACGTCTCTCTGTTTCAAGGAGCGATACTGACGTAGATGTTGTCATCTATCGACAGGGTATTACGACGACGAAAGCTAAAAAAGATGATTGCAGTATCATGTGAATAGACCTCTCTCCTTCTCCTCTGTTTCCTTTCCTTCTCCTTCACTCCTTTGTATACCCTTCTCCACACTCGTTCTCCTAGTGAGGCTTCAACTCTCTTTTTCTCATTCTTAATTCCCCTCGCTCGCACTCACTCTCTTCTCAATAGAGTTTCGCATACCCGTTTTCCATTCTACTCTATTCTATTCTCTCTGTGTATTCTCTCTCTCCATGGGTCTCGATGCTAAGCGTTACGAAGCTGGATTTTGGACCCCAACCTCACTGTTACAACCTCGCGAAAAAGGACACTTTTCCTCTTATCGTTCAACTTTTCGGCCGCCCTCGCACTTCGATCGAATCTTTGCGCCTGCACTCCGACCAAGCATTCGCTGAAGCTCTCAGGGCTCGAACAAGCCGATTCGCCAGACTCCAACAGCTACCTGCATCCTTCATCTCTTAACCTCCCTCATCGACCTCCTCACCCCTCTGGGGCCGAATCGAAGCTACCTATCGTCTACAACCTCCTCTAGCTACGCTGCACATCACGGACAAGAGCTTGAACGATGCCTAATCCGATAATCAACACCTCAATGCGAGAGAACTACAACTCGTTCGGAGTCTCAAACTACTACAACCTAGTGCAAGAATCATGTCAGTTCGCCTTCTCCCTCCCTCCTGCGTCGCTTTCCGTCCGGCTCGACTGACATAGGAGAGGAGAGAGGAATAGATCGAAATCCTCATTATCCGGGATTGAAGAAATGTCTAGCACAATTGATGGATACTTATCTGGAGAAGGAGAAACCGACGACGATCAAAGTGCTGGATTTGGCGGCGGGAAGTGGAGAGGCGACGGAGGTAAGCTCGCGCGGTTTCCTTTCTTTCAAACTCGTTTCGCTCATTTTAGCCGTTCTTTCCGAGCTGTAGGCTCTACTCGCATGGAGGTCTTCTCGATGGCCCTCTTCCACTCCGTCCAACTCCTCAACAACCAGCCCGATCCCTCCGTCCGAGACATTCTCATCTTCAGCTCGTCCACGTGCTGTCGTGCGTCCTCAACGACCCGTTACAACACCTTCAATACCCGAACCGACCCTCTCGATAGTCGCTACGGATCCCTTCACTTCCCCTGCGTATCGACAGAGAACGGGGTTGGATTGTCTCGAATTATCGTTCAACCAAGTAGCGGCTGGTGAATTGCCTTCACCCTCTTCTTCCTCCTCTTCATCACGGATACAGCGGACCGAAGACCCCTCGTCAGAGTTAACAGAGGAGAAGGAACCAGAGGAGGAAGGGGAAACAGAGGAGGAAGAGTTGTACGACTTGGTAATCGTTTCGTTCGCTCTACATCTCGTAGAAACCCCTTCGGAACTATGGGCACTTCTGACGGAATTAGCGAAAAGGGCAAGGTGGTTATGTGTCATTGCGCCGCATAAGAAACCTGATGTACGTTCTCTCTCCTCTTTTCAGTCTTCCCTCTCACCTCCTACGAGGTCGAGTCGTCTGGGAGAGCTCGCTGACTGGACGATTCGAGTGCGTACCTGTAGATTAAATCGACTTGGGGATGGAGGAGATGGGATCCGTCAAAGACGAAATGGGGCCCAGCAGAAGGGAGAGGAAATGTAGGAGGTCAAGAAGGCGACGGGTTCGAGATTGTGTTGGATAGAGTAAGGTTGAGGTTATGGAGGAGTGAGGAGAATTGGGAGGAAACATAGGGGTTCGACTTGGTCTTCGTAAGGAATTTTGAAAGTGGACGGGTTTGATAGCTCCGTCTGAATACTCTGCTTTCTCTATAGCTTCGTACAACAGTTCGATGTGGCTAGCGATCGAACGGCACCGAATAGCAGTACTCCGCGGTCTCCGAAGGGGAACGAGCGTCGTCCCTTCGAAGGGTTCAGAACTTTTTGGCTCGAGCCGTCTCTCTTTCTCTCTTTCTCTTCACTCCTCGTCCTCGCATCCCTCGGACTGCGATGGCAGACGTCCCAGTACGTGTACTGATCCTACTAGATGGTGATCACGTAGCTGTGCGTCCTGCTCTCTTCATTCTCTCCCTCTTTCTACAGTCGCTCACTCCTCCAACCACATCCCTTGAGTAGCCTGCGAAGAACTATTTCGGAGCGAAAGCACAAGGAGGAGCATTGATAGCGTTTCAATTGGCTGAACAATGTCGACGCTGGATCTCGAGAGAAGTTGGGAAAGATTCTTTGATTAGTTGTCTCGTTTTCGCGTCAGTTCACCGGTCCTGTTTGCGTTCCCGAGTTGATGCGATATAGCTGACTTGATCGGTTGTCGAGCTGACAGGGATGTCGCACATTTGTGTCGTTCGATGGAGTTACCGAATGAAGGAATCATTGCTTTCTCGCAAGGTTTTTCCGCAACTCCTACTCCTTGCGCTTTCATACACGTTCTTCAAGGGACTACTCTTGCCGCCATCACCGGTACGTCATCCTCCGTGTCAGTCCTCGAATCGAGAACTGACAGCTGGAAGAGTGACGTAGCTCATCTTCAATTCCTTCTCCCAACTCTGGATTTCCTCTTCCTCGGGGGATTCAACACTTCCATCCACGCCTATCACCTCTCGAAACTCTTCAAATCTCCTTCCGTCTCTTCTACCTCGCCTCGTATCATCCTCCTCGAGACGCCGAACGGTCAAATGAATGAAGGAGTCGAGAAATTATCGTATTCGAAAACGAAATTCCAAGGGATTGCAGAAGTCGGACAGGAGAGAGAAGGAGATATCGACGAAACGAGTTCACACGAAGAGGAGGAGGACCAGGAGGGTGCTAGACACCAACAGGAAATGTCGTTCACTTCGACAACGGTTCCGACTAGTTCGAATTCTTCTTCTTCAGTCAATACGAGAGTGATTCGTCCTCCTTCTCCTTCGACCATGTCTCGACTTGCTGGTACGTTTGATCTTCTTTGACTGAAACTTGGGAGGTGGTCAAGCGTACGTCGCTGTGCCAACAGTTCTCCCCTCGAATTCGAACGATTCCTCAAACCCTTGGAACGAATTCCCGGCCTTGTCTTCCTCCTCTTCCACCCGTTCTCTCGCGCCCCTTCCTCGTCGCTCACCATCAACGACTCCACTCGTCTCCGCTGCTGCGGCTGCTCCTGTACTCCCTCCAGGTCTCTTCGAACAACCTTTCCACATGGCGAATGAGACTGAAGCTCAAACTTCTCGTTCGATTCCTGTGCGTACCTCTCTCTTCATCTAGTAGTATTATACTGATGTAGGGTTAGGAGGATGTCACAGCCCCTCTCACAACTCAACACCTCCTCCCCCTTCCCCGGAGCTTACCCAACTCGAACTCCTCCTTCCGCTTCTTCTTGCTCAATTCCTCAAGGACTGCCGCCTCAACATCTCGCGTTCACTTCAATTCCAAACGAAACGGTTCCTCGTCGTCATAGTCACAACGCTCCTTCTCCAGCGCGTTCGAGCTCGAATTCCTCCGCGACGAGGATCAAACCTTCTCCGTCGAAAATTGTCGGTTCTCCCTCTTCGACTCCAACTCCCGTTCCCGCCCCGGCTCCCTCCTCAGACTCCACGCCAACGACGACTCAAGCAGCTGAAGCTTCGTCTTCTGCAGCATTCAAGACCTCCATCCTCTCCCGAGCGACCGCCACGATCCCGGATCAATTCTTCCCCCTCTTGAAACTTATCCACTCTCTTCAATCCTCCCCGGCTCCTCCCGTCGTTTCTCCTACGTCCGCTACTATCACTGCCTCCGGAACTTCTCCTAGCTCTCCGACCCAAGCTCGAGACGACAAGATCCTTTGGAGTTCAATCGGTTCCGAAATCTCTCATCTCAAATCAACCAAACCCTCCTCCTCCCACCCTTCCTCGGCAGCAGTAGGAACGAAGAAAGACTCCTCGATGAGTTCGGTTATTCCCAAGGGAGTCAAGATGAAAGATTTCCTGTCTGAAGCGCAAAAACAAGGATGGGTAACGATTGGGAAAGGGGAACAACAGGAAGGGAAGGAATGGGTTAAATTGACGAAACGGGCAGAGAGGGCTTTGGGGAAAATACTGGGGAAGGAGGAAGGAGCTGGAAAGACGAAGTGAGCAGGGAGGGAGGGGGGAATGTAAATAGCGAGTTTGGGGGAAGGGAAGCGAGAATGAAAAGTTGAGTCTTGGTGCTTTTCGCCTCTTCTTTCGTCCGATCGCAAACCAGTAGCAGAGGAGACTTGATTGACTTGTTGAGAGATAGAGAATGAGGTGAGCGTTGTGTGAAACGAGTTTGGATTGAAAACAAGAGAATTACATAGGAAAGCGAAGACCAGCTTTCGAGAAAAACCAAAAATAAACCGAGAGAGAGAGGTAACAGAATGCTAGAGGATAGAGCTAAACCGAGGAAGTAGGAAAGGAAAGAGGGATGCTGAGAGCGATCGGGAAGGAATAGAAAGCCAAAAACCAGGGAGAGAGAGAGATGCGACATGAACCAAAACTTTGCTTGCGAAGACAGAAGAGCCTCGGAACCTTCAACGAGAGGCAAGAGGCGAGAGTCGGTGAGGGGAAGAGGTGTTTTTACTGATGTTGAGGTGGAGGACTCGTGATTTCTTCGTAGATCAAAGCTGTACGTTCACCGATTCACACTCTGGATCAGTCTTCCCTTCCTTCTGGAGAAGAGAAGTGTCGTAGACGTGGACGTACTTTTCAATTGTTCCCTACTCAATTGTTGTTGATCAAACGCGAAGAAACTTGGGGGTAACACTGGAGCGACGGGTTCGTCCTCTGGGTCATGGTACGGATCCAAGTACGCTGCACACTCATTCACACATTCAGTCTCGATCTCAAACACCCTAATTAGGGAATGACTTACGATGTGCTAAAGCACTTTCAACCGTACTCCTCTTCTTCGGATTGAACGTTAAACATCTCTCTAGCAGGTCGATAGCCAGAGGGTTCGCGTTCGGGTAGAGGGATTGTAGAGGCTTCTTCTTCTGGAAGGGAAGGGCTCGGAGATAGTCCCGTGAACGTTGGGAATTGATTTGGTAGAAATCTTCGAGGGAGGGAGTACCGAGAACGCCGAGGATCAAGGTGAGTTGATGGTGATCTGCGGGTGGAGCGAGTGCGTAAGTACGGGCAACGAGATGCCAAAAGGAGGAGAGGGAACGAACAGTCTCGACCTGGGAAGAGGGGTTTTCCAGATAACATTTCCGCGAGAATACATCCGACCGACCCTACATCACAATCACAATCAGTCAGTCAGTCAGGATGTCGATGTTCGATAATAGAGCGAAGGGGAACACTTACAAACATCAATCGCTTGCTAAAGTTTCATAAAAGAGTCATCGGTCAGCAAGCGACTCGAGCAGGAGAGGAGAGGAAAGGGGACATACCGAATACTCTTTGAACGTGAGCATGATCTCCGGAGCACGATACCACCTCGTCGCAACGTATCTGTGAACCATTATCTCGATCAGCCAGAGTTTACAAAAATCGAAAATATCATTTGAGACGCTCAAAGCTTACTCAGTCATGAATCCCACCGCTTCAGTTTCCGTACTCATCGCACTTCGAGCTAACCTAAACTCATTCAAGTACAAGAAGTCAGCACGGCGGAAAGAGTCGTGCTCAGCTACCGAATGAGCTTACCCGAAATCACAGATTTTCAGATCACAATTCGCGTTGAGTAGGAGGTTTGAAGGTTTCAAATCTCGATGTAACACTCTATTCACACTCATGCGTCGTAAGCTCGGGAACAGCATGTGGGGATGGAAGGAGAAGAGGAGTAGTTTACGCAGCGGAATGGAGAGCTTTGAGACCTCGAAGAGTTTGACTGCGCACAGCGAGACGGAAAAAGGGTCAGCTGTGTTGTTTCGATTGAATGTACGCTGTCGAGAGAGAGGCTGAACGGAGCGAGTGAGCGTACTAGAGGAAGTATTGACAACTAGTGACAAAGGAGCCACGACAACAAATCAGTTAAAAATCCGGGAAACGGGCTGCTTTATTGGAGGAGAAGCTCTTTGCTCACTGATCATCCGACAATTCTTGACTCCGAATCACTCGGTGTAAATCAGTCTCCATCAATTCCTGTATCGTTTCAACCCAATTCCGCAAAGTCAGCTCACTCGCCCCGAAACGACACAACCAAGTTCAGGAGGCCAGGAAAGAGAATAAGGAGGAGTGAAACTGACTTGAATGAGATAAACCTCGGTGAATCCTTCGAACGTATCGGGTTTAACGATATCGAGAATTGAAATAATGTTTTCATGATTGAACCATCTCAATAACTTGATTTCCCGCAACGTTCTCAAACAGAACACTGTCATCGCCACAACACCCTCAGTATCAGCTTCTTTTGCTTCTTGCGACGAGGGAGACGGGGAGAGGGAGGGAAGGGAAAGGGAGACGAAACTGGAATGATCGAAAGGAGTAATTTTCTATCGAAAACGATAATTCGTCGTGAGTTTTGACGTCCTCGCTGCACATGCCTCGCGACGAAACTTGTAGCACCAGTGAAGAACTCACTTTGATTGCGACCTTGGATTCCGTCGAAGTATGAATCGCCGAACTGTTTCGAATCGCAACGAGAACCAAACTCCGTCAAGACACCCTCCTCGAGAGACATGTGGAGAGGAAGGCTGGCTCACCAGACGACACCGTAAGCACCTTCACCTACTACATCGACACTGTTCATCCATCATCAGGAGGGGGTTTCGAAACCGACGAAGCAGAGTCAGCTTCCGTGTGCCGACAGAGAGGTGAGCAAGAGGGAGGCGTACATCTTGTAGTCTGCTCCTACTTCGAATTTTCTGTCCATCTTTCAGTTGAAACGAGAGTTGAGAGGGGAAAGAGGGGGTAAAGGGTGATGTGGAAGTTGAAGGAAAGAAAGTCGAAGTGACGGATTCGAACGGGGGTTCGTTTTAGTCGCGTCTCTAGAGCTAGTCTGGTGTTCTCAGAGCTATTGGAAACGAAATCGAAATGTCGGCGAGTGAGAGGAGAACAGCAAACCCCCTCGAAATTCTCCGACAAATTGATGAAAGACTCTCCTCGCGTGTCAACTCCACTCCCTCTTTCGCTTTCTACGCAGTTCAACTCGAAATTTACTGATTGTCTACCCTCAAAGCCTCAAGTGCCACGCGTCCTTCTCGATGCCGACGGAAATGTAAGCTTCTCTCTCTCTCTCTCTCTTTTGTTCTCTCCCTTCATCGCCTCCTCGAACTCCTATCCTCTCTCCTCTTTCATCGGCAGTAAAGATTCTTTCTCGATCGGTCCTAAATGCGTCATCGTAGCAGACTGTGATCTACGTGGTGAAATCACTATCGGTTCAGGTTCGTTCTCTTCTCTCTCCTCTCCCCTCCCTCTCTCGAGCTGACTCTGAGCTGGAACGCTTTGAGTAGGGACGGTCCTCCAACCAAGATGTACTCTACTTGCTTTATCGGGTTCAATAATCCTAGGGTCGAACAACATTATCGAAGAAAACGTGGTGATCGTTAATCGTTTGAAGAAACCTCTCGTAATTGGAGACCACAACCTCTTTCAAGTAGGAGCACGTACGTCCTCTGTTCTCTATAAGGGAAGTTCTAAGACGGAGCTAATGAGAAAGAGGGCGGACAGGGATAGAGAGTCCGAGAATAGGGGATTGGAACGATTTTGGAATTCGTTCGAGAACTTCTCCTCACGTATCGATAGAATCCTACTGCACAATCGGGGCAGGATGTCTAGTGCTCCCATCACCTTTCCCATCACCCTCGGCGTCGGCATCAAGAACAGAACCTCCTCAAGAAGGAGGGGAAGATCTCGAAGAAATCTCGACGACTCTCGAAACTCTCCCTTCAAACACTCACGTTTTCGGTTCCGAGAACCGAAGGAGAGTGAATAGTACGCCGGGAGAAGGAACGGGGCAAGGGAAAGCGTTGTTTGTGAAACATTTGGAGTATTTGAGGGAAACTTTACCCAGGTTTCAGAAATTGAGAATGTTTTGATCGTCCCCCCTCTCCTTCTCCTCCTACTCTCCGTACTTGGACCTTGTTGTAATCTGTTTACCCCCGTTATCGGAACACCCTTCGAACTCGTATCAATGCTGCCTTCTCCCTCTCGAGACGCTTCGAAAGCCCAAAACTTTTCAGGTGTTCGAGCTCAACTTGCCATCTCATTTCCACATCACGCCGCCGACCTAATCCCCATCATCGTCCTCCACATCGTCCAACTCGACATCAACCCCTCCAATCGGTTCATCGACTCCTTCATCCCCACTACCCTCAAGTCCTTCATCTTCCAGTTCCTCATCCGCTTGTTGAGCTTCATCATCGTACAATTCAATCCCTTCCATCTCTTCGTCCTCTGCTCCGGGGTAGAGGGGGTCTTCATCTTGATTCGGTCGGTCGTCTTGAAGGATTACGTCGTCAGGTTGCTCGTCTGTTGTTTGTTCTCCTTCGCCTTCTGTAGGTTCGACGGATTTCGAAGTCGACGTCGATGCAACAGGTTCCAATCCCTTCTTCGTAGTAGATGAGGCTGCTGGTTTCGGTTGCTTCTTAGGCGCTGTATAAGTCCCAGCTTTCTTCGCTTCGACAATTTTCCTGAACCCTGTTTGTATGTACATCGATTCTTCTCCCGTCAATCTCACTTTTCATCGACTGACGAGAATAAGAACAAGATCGCACCTTTCAATTCCTTCTTCAATTCCCTCTCCAATCCTTTCCCACCATCTTCCCAACCCAATTGTTTAACCGCTTCCAAAACGTGAGCTGCTGAGATCGTTTTCTGATTCTTTTCTGTTGCTAAGTCATGCGATCTATCATCCCATCTCTAGCCGGTCAGTACCTGTAAAAGGGAGGGCAGGGAGAAGGGAAGGAAGAGGGAGGCGGACAAAGCAGCGAGATAGTTTATGAACACTGTCGAACCTTTCACTAGAGCTAGTGGGACTTCTTTTTGCAGCTTGACTTCGGATGGAACCTACTCTCTCGACACCACTCATGTCAGTCAGACGGAAAGAACACGAGCGAGAGGTGGGAGGTGGGAGAGAAGGGAGAGGGAGGAGGGAAGACTCACTGAACTTTTCGCTAATCTCGCGACTGATTCCCGACGCGTAAAGATAAACGAACCGAGGTCAGCTCATCCATTCTTCTTGCCAACTAGCGGATCGATACTCGTGTGCTGTGAGAGAGGGGAGAGAGGCAACTTACTGACACTCTTCGGTAGTTCAAATTGATCAATCCCGTTCGAGTCCTCGTCTGCTACTGCTGCGGCTGGTGTTGAGTCGGTAGTTGCCGCTGCGGTAGGCTTCTTACGTGGAGGCATTTTGAGCGGAGGAAGGAAGATGAGGTGGAGAGAGTGTTTATTCAAATGAGTTTCGGTGAGCGCGTTCACTGGGGCGAATTAAGGCGTCCGTGTGTGGTGTGGAGAGGTGTCTGATGTAGATGAGCTCGCGTGGAGGTCGAGAAAAGTGAGATGAAAGTGAAGAGGGTCAAAGAGCAACTTCTCGCGCGTTTCGGAGGTCGATTTCGCAAGACTTCGATTTTCTCGCTGAGTCGCTGAACAGCCCCAATCCACAGTTGTGACAGACTCAACGACGGCGAGTCGGGAAGACGTCTCGAGATCGAGACTGCTCGTTGCGAGAAAGTCACAAAGCAAGACTCGGATTCCAATGCTTGAAGAGTGCGAATAACTTACGATACTACGAACAACAGGAAGGGGAGAACGAAGATAAAATAGAGTAGACAGAATAGATACAGAAGAAGGGAAAAATGTCTATGAACACCTGGGCCCTAAAGCGTAGGCGATTTTTGAGAACTCTCTGCTGCAAGAAACGGTGTCGAGCTCGAGTCGTTGTCGTGTTTTCTAGTCTAGTCGTGAGGCCAACACCCACCCCACGTTCCATCACATCCACCCCAATCCTTCGTACGTTTGAACGGAGGGTAATGAACAGGCTATGATGATCGC
Source organism: Sporobolomyces salmoneus (assembly GCF_050403485.1). Classification (NCBI taxonomy): domain Eukaryota; kingdom Fungi; phylum Basidiomycota; class Microbotryomycetes; order Sporidiobolales; family Sporidiobolaceae; genus Sporobolomyces; species Sporobolomyces salmoneus. The sequence continues at coordinate 62,245 of NW_027481118.1, forward strand.
TCAAGATCAAGTCAGTTTTTCCTCGCAAGCTTGAAGGAAGACGGCTCCGGAGGGGTGATAGTGCACTTACATGCCAATAAATATCGACACTCCTCAATTTCCCTTCCTCTTTCACCCGTCTAGGTCCCGCTCGAGTCATGATAATCCTCGCTAAATTCGAATTGGGTGAAACGACCGCTGCATCAACGTGGTTCGAAAGGATTTCCGATCCGACTAGCATGCTCTGTTCCCATCACCTGTCTTCAGTACGATGGCCGAGGTGGACAACGGCTGAAAGTGAGCAAAGGACGAACCTGAGCATCTTGTAGACGTTGAAGGTCGGATTGATGGTTCCATTCATCTTGAACGAAACTCTGTTTCTCCCCTTCGCCTTCGGAAGAATGTTCGAGGAGTTCGAGGGAGAAACGTTGACAGATTGGATCGGAGGCGAAGAGGGAGAGAGCGTTCGGTTCGGTCGTCATGAGGAGGAGCCGAGGTTTCGTAGTAAGCGAGGAGGTAGAGGACGGGAGGGAGTCCCAGGCGGTGACACAGTGGTGTGTCACGTTACCGCTAGAGAGGGAGGCGAGGGGAGTTCAGCATAGAAAGCGGGGTAGAGTTTGAAAATTGAGACTGACCAAGAAAGTTGCGAAGATCCTACGCATTCTCGTTCGAGTTTGTCGCCTCCGCGCCAGTGTACTCTGTGGGAAAGTAAAGTAGTAAGAATCTCGCGTGTCCTTCAGACGAGTTTTTACAGAACTGCTTCTTCCTCACCCAATCGTCGCAACGCCCTTTTCACTCTCACCCTTATCCAGTCCCAATCTCGCCAATTCAGTATTCACTTTCGCCTCCATCAACGGATTGAACCTGAAATGTTCCGCCGACAGAGCAGAGTATTGATCGAAAATATCGGAGAAAACTCTCGGGACGTTCGAAGAAACGGGGACGGGTTTCGATGCGTCGAGTGGAGGGAGGGAATCGAGGTAGGACATTTTCGGGTAGATTAGAGCAGTGATATGATGATTCAGTGGGTGGATACTGTGAGCCCAGGAAAACGCTGACAAATTCAGTCACGAGATGAGAGAATTTGCCGCGGATGAACTCACTCATCAGTTCCCACGAGGAGTCGATTCACCGTAGGTCGATCAAAATTATCATTAATGACGTTTCCTACGTTGTCACTCACTCCCGATTCCTTGTGCGTTCGGTAGTAATCGGGGTCGTAGAGTTCTTCCGGAATTCGACAGTTGGGAAGAGGCATCGGAGCGAAGAAGTCGAGGTATCGACCGTATTTGTTTGCGCCTCGGTCAAAGAGGAGCTTGTAGCCGTGCATGTGGGCGACGATACCCTGTGAGCAGTGGCCCGAGAGAGAGGATTAGCGAAATTCGAAGCATCGAAACTTGAGGCGGTCTCGATTGAGCCACTTCGCGGTGTAAGAGCGAGTGCCCTTGAGAAGTGCGACTTACGGCTTGAAGCTACCATAGATGAGAGACAGTGTTAGCGTTAGCGGAACGGGTTTCGCGAAGAGCAAGGGAAAGAGCTCGAGAGAAAGGAGACTCACAACTGTCGTCGCTGTACTTCCGAATCCATATCCAAAGCTCCTCTGTCGTCACGTGAATTAGTCAGAGCTCCCTTACATGCAAAGAGAACCCTACCCAACTTACCCAATCGACCAACATCGTTCTCTCGCAAACTGGTAATTCTCCCTGATTCACTCCCAACTCTACGACGCTCGAATCTCCCCAAGTCTTCCACGGTCTCCCTTCATCCTTCCCATGACTACCCCGGGTCGTACTCGTCGAAAAGTACCCTCGCTGAAGACCAAAGAGCACGATCAGAGCCAAGGCGACGAGAGTTGCCCCTGTGATCGCTTTTCCTCCTCTCCACCGTCTCATATCTCCCGCTAGATACCTCCACGATGGTTGATGAGCTTTCTCAGAGATGCTAGCGTTGTCTGAATCGTCATCTGAGGGGGTGAGCGGCGTCTCTTTTCGGCTCCAAGGGGATGCGTTTCGGGTGAGCGAGGCGGCTTCTTCGTCTGAGTTCCGAGGAGGGGTCGACCAGAACGGCATAGTCGAGGGTGCTGGCGAGGTGGAAGAGAGAGGAGGGAGAGCGAGAATCGAGCGGCCGATGAGCGGGCCGAACTTCTTGGCTCTCCGAACCGTGCTGCCGAAACGAAGTTTCGTATCTCTTTCGTGTTTACACACTGAGGCTTTGCTATAGCGTGTATAGATGTCGCGTAGGACAAATAGAAACGGTAGCCGAAGATGAAGAAAAAGAAAATTATAGGGCTCTCGAAATTCGCAAGTAACTGGTTCGGGAGAGGCTGCAAGCGGGTGGCTCTATTCTAGCATATATAGTAGGACAACAAGAGTGCGAGGAAAACAAGTGCGAGCGAGAAAGTGTACAGGCGGAGAGAACGCTCAGAACAGGTTTCTACCGTCTTCGATCTCTCCTCGTCCCTTCCTCCTCATCGCTCTCGCTCGCCCTATAATCCCTCTCACTCCCTTCCCTACTCAGCAGTCTCTCCGTTTCGTTTCCTCCCTCCTCCTCATCTCCCGCTCCACCGTTCTCGACAACCGCGACTAATCCCGCTCCTTTCTCTTCCGCCTCCCTCAGATCCATCATTCCATTCCCTACGAAACTTCCCAACACAAGTAAGCCACCTAGGAACGAGAACAAGGATACTGGAGCTGAACGATAGAGATCTCCAGCGATCGCGAGAGGAATCGTCAAGGATAAACCTAGGGTGACTGCGAGAGGGGAAGTGAGGAGCATTGATCGAAGATAGAGAGCATCCGATACCTATTCACCACTCACACTCGAGAGGTCAGTCCAGCTCGAGAAGGAGAGAGAGGAGAAAGGGAGAGAGACGAACGAAAGTAATCGAAGCGTTAATCATGATACTAGCCCACAATTCTCCTCCTTTCGGTACCTCGAACCTCTCGACCCCGGTAAGATGGAGAAGTACTCCGATAGGCCACATGAACAAGATGTTCCATAACCCGACGAATCCGAAAAATAGGGTCATTGAAACTCGTGCTTCCGAACGGATTTGAACTTTGAGGAGGAGGACGTAGGCGGCGTAGGCGACGGCGGACACGAGGGCAAGGAAATCACCGAGAAGTGGGTGGGAGAAGGCAGGGTGCGAGAAAGGAGGAGGCGGGTGAGAAGGGTCGAGCGGAGGAGAAGGAATTGTTGGGGGGAGAGCGACGTGCGAATCATTCAGAGAGACAACGGCTACTCCAAGAATACTGCATGCGCGAGAAGAGCCTTAGTACTGTGCGTCTAGTATCGTGAGTAAGGGGAGAGAAGCTTTACCTGAGAACTACCGCGACGAATTTTCCGGCGGTAAACGATTCGACTCCGATCGCCGCACCAGCTGCAAGAGTGAAGAAGCCTGTAAAACGAGGCAATAGAACCACAACTGGTCAGCGACTAATCTGCCGCAGGGGAAATTCGCGAATCGCAGGCTCAAAAGAATCGAAAAGGTTGAAACTGACCACTCATACTCGTCAAGATCGTCGTGGAGCTAACGCTCGTATATCCCAACGCAGCATTCATCGCCCAATTTGCCGCAAACCATAATCCACAGAACGCTAGTGCCAGTTTCGCCGTTTCTCTCGTTGAGAGAGGAGGGTCTACAGGGAGAATCGGGACGTGTCGACCCATGTCGGTGCGAGAGGGTCGGGCGCGGGAGAGGGATCGAGAGGTGTCGCGTCGATGGGAGAGAGCCTACAACGAAAGAGGGAGTCAGCTGGGAATAAGAGAAACAGGAGGGACAGAAACGTACGTCTGGTCTGTGAGGGTTCCCGTTGATCTCGATGAACTGTGTCGGTGTGAATCTAGTGAACACAGGAATATGCTGAGTCAAACGTCAGAGTGGATCAAGAACGGCATCGAACTCACGCAGTTAAATGTTGATCGTTCTTCGATGTTGGAGCCACAACGACGCTTCTCACGCTGACACTTCGAATGCTATCACCTCCATCTCTGTCCCTATCGCCTTCGCGACCTTTCCGGCGATTCCGCAGGTACCGTAATCCGGGTCGTATCAGGTACAGAGAGAATGTTGAAGTGCAAATCCAGGTGACGAGGAACGGTTTACTGTCGAGGAGAGCGGTGGATTAGCTACGTGGGGGTGAAGAGAAAGGTCCTAAGATCATGTGGCTCACTTGTAGTCCATCCCCGTGAACATCTCTGCAGGTGGAGGGAGAAAAACGAAAATAGGTCAGTTTTCATTTTCTCCCAAAACTCGCAACACTTGCTTTTCTCGTGCCCACTCTGTTCCGCTCTATCCTGTTCGTCTTTTTTAGTCTCAATGTGCCGTCCATGAGCCGATCGACGCTCGCTGTCTGTCGTCCGACTCGATCTTTCCCATTTTGTTTCGCTCGAATCCCTCTTTCCCTTTCGTCTCCCATGGCTTCCTTCGACGTTCTGCTACTACTGTGTATGTCTCTGACTATAGACTCGTTGGCAGAGAGAGGTCTACTTGCCTGACATGAGAAACGAAGACTAGAAGTCGTTCAACTTCGCATCAGCTCCCGAGCTACGGCTGTAGCTTCATTTGCGAATTGGTACTCACAGATACCCATAGCAACACCACTAGAATCAACAGAGATGTCCCGAGGAAGTACTCGGACTTCTTCAATTCAACCGCTAGCGGCACGAGTGGATCTGAGGACGCTCTTGTCCGCGAAGGAGATCGTGAGCGTGACATTCGAGGTCGAAAGTGCTGGACTGTCGGAAGGCGAGATTTGGTCGATGATGATAGAGGTCAACCTTGCTCGAAGAACGATCTCTCTCTTCCATCCGCAACTCAAACTTTTCGATCGATAACTAGTCCGGCCAATGCCGATCAAGCTACTGTACCCTTCTACCGGCTCAAAACCACCCAAACACATCGCCGTACAGCGTTTCACTCGACTCGTTTTCATCTCACCAAATCGGGAATTCTCCCTGATCACCTCACCACCTTCCTCTGGGCATCAAGTGAGCCGGTCAATCGCCCAGTACAGCTCATTTAACATATCCCACCTCAAGTCCACGCACCAGGAGATGTCACAAGCCCATTACGAATTCCCTGCTCTCAGCCCGCTCAACAATCCTCTCTCAGGCAGTGAAAACACGGTAGCAGGTTGATTGGAAAAGTCAGCTGAAGGGTATAGAGGCGGAATTCCATCATTACATCGGCTCAGAGGCGGAGAAAGCCAACCTTTCCCTGCTCCTCCCTTCTTTTTGCCAGAGGACGAACAGCTATAGGTAACGACGTTCTCTCTTCGTAGGGCTCCTTACCGTAATTTATGCAACGTATTCCACTCAGCAACGAAGCGATCGAGACGTGATTAACCCTCTTTAGCGTCTCCAAAAGTGCGAGAGAAACAAGAGACAGTATTCGAGGCGCGTTTTGCTTGTTTGCGCTTCGTGGAGAGATCGACAAGCTATCCAAACGACCCTACATAGCGTCAGAACGACAGTTTGCTAGGTGTCGAGGGGAGATAATGCGGATTTTCTACGGCGAACAACTCCTCTCCCTCAAATCTCCCATATCTCCCCCTCACCCTCCTCCAGAGACCAGCTCGCTAATTGCAATACCTCCCTGAACCTTTCAAGATCATCCTCCGACCTCTGTAACCTTTCATCGCGCTCCCAGTCCTCTCAAACTTCGACTTCGCCCCTCGTTCGAAATCCCTCTCCGGACCTCATGCCACGGCGTTCTGCCAAGGCCGTGCAGCCGTCTGGACCCCTCGTGTTCAATGGTAAACCTTTACGACCGAACGGTGAGTCTCCCAGACCCTTCTCTCGTCCTCTCTCGTTGATCATCCCATCTCATCTCCCCTCGCCTCTCTTCTCGGGACAGATCACGTATTCGTGTCCCCTCCTTGGCAAGATCGAGATGGAGAACCATATTTGATCGCGAGGGTACTGGAAGTCTTGCAACCGACGAATCCTCAAGGCCTCAAACCTTCCGCCTCTCTCACCGCTCCTGATCCTCCTCCTCCTCCCCCTCCTCCCACTCTCGCGAAAGAGATCCCTGATTCGCTTCCAGCGAGTCTAGCGTCCCTCTCTCTGCCAATGACCCTCTCGACTGAAGACGACCATTCCTCTGAAACTTCTTCGATTGGTCGCGCTCCCTCTCCCGACCCCTCAACCTCTTCGACCCAAGTCTCGAAATCGACGGTAACAGCAACAACGACTACTAGTACGCCTCGTACGGCGAACGAACAAACGGATTTACGAGTTCGAGTCGCTTATTATTTCCGAACGAGGGATATCACGAATCGTTACGTTGCCGACCACCGTTTGATCGTTGCGACGATGCATAGTGATACGGTACCTGCGAGTTATATCAGAGGGATCTGTAGGGTTATGCATAAGGAACATGTAGAGGATTTGGAAGCGTGGAAGAGACAAACTGATACTTTTTACTGGTGTCAAGTGAGTTTCCTTCCCTCCTCTCCGCTCGAACGACTGATGTTGATGTGTCCGTCGAGTAGCTCTACGATCGATACCTTCATCGTTACTTCGATGCGTTACCAACTGTTCGAGTCAAGAACGCTCCTCAAGAAGTTTTAGATCATCTCCTCTCGAACTTCGAATTCGTTCTGTGCGAAGTGAACACCGGGAATCAACTCTGTGACGCTCAAAGAGGTTGTCACGCTTGCTCGAAATGGGCCGCTTCGTACGTTCCCTCTTCCTCCCTGTTTTTCCCTCACTAACTCGCTCTTTCTTGCGAATTTAGACCCGAATCCGTCACCTGTCTCCGTTGTCAAAAAGTCTTCCATTTAACCTGTCTCGATCCTCCACTCCCAGCCAAGCCAAAAGCAGGATACGCCTGGTCCTGTGCGCCTTGTACGAAAGCTCACGAGGAAGAACTCGAAGACAGTTTGAACGGAAAGGGTAAAGCGGCGGGGAAAGCTGGAATCGCACCACCGATGAGGAAGGCAGCGGAAGGGGCGAGGAGTATCACGATGGCGCAGTATGGTTCGTCGAAAGAATCGTCGTTGGTGAACATCGGCGAGAATGGATCGGTTTCGAGTGCTTCGACTCCGACGACGATGGGGAAAGGAAAGGGGAAAGGTAAACAAGGTGAGTAGAGAACGCCCTCCTTTGGACAGAGAGGGTATTGACTCTTGTGGGAATAGCTCGATTGCTCGGAAACCCTGATCCTCACGATTGGAAAACGACTCATGGTTGGCCGTTTCGATATTTCGGTGGGTTTCTCCTCCGCTCTATCATCATGTGAGTATGTGAGCTGACGGAACGCCCTCACAGGCATGCACGTCAACGCCTATGGAGTACTCGGTGAATCTCATTCTCCTCTTTTTCTCGCAGTTTCGCACTGACTCTCTCGTGACTTGTTAGACCCTCACGATTCCCTCTATCCCCGCGCCTCGACTCGACTCGGGAACAAGTTCCAATGCACCGTTCCCGAATGGGATCCGACAACGAATTCCGAAATCGCTCCTCCCGGCCCCCGAAACTACTACCAACCGAAGAAAAGCCGAGCTTCTACGCCTTCAGTCGCGCCGAACGGATCGAGGGACAAGGACCTCGAGACGGATTGGATCGAGGAGAAAGATAAAAGTGGAGCCGGAGGGGAAAAGGAAAAGGAGAAGGAGAAGGGGAAAGAGAAGGAAAAGGAACCTAAACCGAAGAAGAGTGGTGAGTTTCTCTCGGAGACTATTCTGGGCGAATCGTAACTCGTGCTCACTCGACATGCCGCCGCTTTAGATATCGTCCCTCGAGGTGAAGATGAAGCTCTTACGATCATCTATCGACCTGAAGGGAAAATCGACGACGAAGTTTGTGAGTCTTTCTTCTGTACGCTCTGAACTTCTCTCTCAGATCTGACTCGTCGGTGATAGTCGAGATCTTGTTCAACGACGTCAAGAAGCTTCGTTCCTACTCCTCAGCCGGAGTCGATGTCCTCAATCGAGCCGTGAAACTCCTCGCCGAAAACAACGGAGACATCCCAGCTACGATCGCCGCTCTACGTAAAGTCCCTCTCGCGACTCTCGGTCACGCAATCTGGAACGAAGCCGAGAGGAAACAATTGAGTGATGGAGCGGCTCAATATCACAACGATATCGCAGAGATTGCGAAACACATCAAGACGAAAAAGATGTCGGACGTTGTCAAGAAGTACTACATCTCGATTGGGTGAGTTGTCCTCTCTCTCGGTCGTTAGTAGTCGAGGCGCTAACTCGTGCTTTCCTTCTTTCGTTCTCAGTCACAACCTTCAAGAAGACGAACTACAACAACCTGAAGAACGTACCGCAGTCGCCTCTCGAGCTCGACGACCAACTCACAAGAAAGCGACTCGAGCGAAACTCAAAGCTGACGAAGACGATCAAGAAGATGACGATCACGGTTCAGTGTGCGGTCAACCTACCAGCAATACTCAACGAAGGAACCGATTCTGTGCGATTTGCGAAGAGACGGAATCAGACAAGTGGTACTTCTGTCCGGAGAACATCTGCGAACTCGAGATCAAACCGGTGCCGCTCGTCATGTGTGAACCTTGCGGATTCCGTTGGAGACACTGTCAGTCCTTTCTCGTGTCGTATCTCTGTTGATGACGTCGTGCTGATCTTCTCGCCGCGAATCGAAAACAGATGGAGCTCAATATCCTCCTCTCGCCGAAGAACTTCGACCGATCGTTGAGAAACCTGAAAAGGCTGAGAAAGTCGAGAAAGCTCCCAAGGCAACGAAGGAGAAGGCGGAGAAGGTTTCGAAACAGCAGCAACGACCATCCGTCGAACCAGTCGTCGAGAAGGAACGAATTTCGGAGCGAGCGGAAAGATCGCAGCGACAAAAGAAAGCTCCGATCATGTTTGGCGACGAGGAAGATCACTCGGTTGCTATCAAAGCTGGTCTCAAGGATCCTGTACGTATGACTAGTGCTCTCTTTCTCGCAGCCACTGACACTTTTGGTCGTCGCGAGCAGAAAGAGAAAGAAAAAACTCCTGCGCCTAAGATCATTCGTCCACCTATCGTCCCGAAGAAACCTTGCGTACTTTGCAAACGTTACGAACCGAAAACTGCTCTATATCACTGCATCAAGTGTACTTTCTCGGGACATGCTTGTGAGTTTTTCTTTTTTCTCCCTTTCTTCTCGAACGATTTCACTCACCAAGCGTCTCGTTCGCTCGATTCAGCTTGTTACGGTATCCCTGAAGGTACTCCACTGAAGAAATGGTTCTGCGAGTTGTGCGAACGGGAGAAGACACACACTCGACTTCAGCTCGTAAGCTTTTCTTCCCCTTCTCGCGATGTATTCCCCCTTGGCTCACCCTCTACTCGCCGAGCAGCACCCTCAATGCGTTCTCTGCCCTCCTCCTCCTCCCGACGACGAGACTATCTATCCCTTGAACGCTCTCGATGCGCTCAAACCTACCGAATCGAACAAGTGAGCGAGAAAGTTCCCGAATCCGTGCAACCTGCGCGTTTGCTGATACGAGAAACCCGTCGCTTCGCAGCTTCGTACATCTCCTCTGCTCGATCTGGCACCCTGAACTTCGTTTCTCCGAGCCTTCACTGTTCAAAACGGTCGAAGCGTTCGCGAATCTCTCGATGCAACGTGCGAGAGAGGTGAGTCTTCTCCACTAAACGCCCGGCTCTTCCTCGATACTGACGCCGTCTTGCTTCTCAACCAGAAATGTTGCATCTGTCACCAACGAGGAGTCGGCGTGACGATTCAGTGTCAAGAATGTAACAAAAAGTTTCATGTCGCTTGCGCCTACGCGAAGAACTTCAAGTTCGCTTTCGAGGTTCAAGTCCCGGTCGTCAGCAACAAGAAGAAGTTGAAGGACATCATCACGGTCAAGTTCAAGGACGCCGAAGGTTCGTTCCAACTTCTTTCTTTCTTCCCTCCTCTCCCTCTCTCTTTTCCCCACTTCGACTCCCGACCCAACTGACTTCTCTCCCGCGCACGCTCGATAGGTGTTCTCACACCGGGGGTTTGGTGTAACGATCACCCTTGGAACATTCCCGAGCGTAAAACTTGGGATCTCGGATCGAGGTGTCAAGCGGGAAAAATTGTTTGTCCCACCTCTTTTCTCTCCCTTTTCCTCAATCACTCTGATTTACAAATCCTCGTCGCGCGATAGACTGCTCTACAACTCTACGCTCGAGATTACAAAGGACCTAAACCTCCTGATCAACCTCTACGACTTCGTCAAGCGAAACGACTCGACGCGGTCATCGAACCCGTTCTTGTCCCGAGACCTCCTACTCCTCCTCCCGTCGTCGATAGATACCGACCTAGTCTTCTCACCGGTGAGCGCTCTTCACCCCTCTCCCTCATCGGCGTTGTTCCGTCGGCTGACCTCTTTCTTCCGCTCGTAGCTGTTCTCGAAGATTCGATCGCTCAAGCTCAAGCTCCGATGTTAGAGGGCGCGGACTACTCCCCTTCGGTTGCGGGATCTCCTATCGATCCTGCTTTCTTCCCCTCGAGGAACTCGAAACGCCGCTCGACTTCGATTTACGCATCTCCCGCTCGTTGGTCGCCTCCTCCCGTTGGAGCTTCTAGCTCAGGAGGAGGTATCGTCCTACCGCTCATTGGAGGACAACAAGCGATCGAACTACCAGCTTTACCGGGTGCTTCGATCGAAGAGATGAAATTGGAAGAAGAAGGGGAACGAGGAGAACAAGGGGAAGGTGAACAAGAGGACGACGATGATGACTATGCACCTCGACACTTGATCAACTCGGACGCAGATCTCATCGTCTCCGGTAAGAGGGTTCGTCGACCGAAAGCTCCTCCGACTTTGATCGTCAACACTCCGAAACAACTCAAGAAACGTCGAACTGGTTCTTTCGTTCCTTCCGATAACCTCCTATCGGATTCTCCCCTCATCGTCGCTACGGCATCGACTCAAGCTCTACCTCCTCTCCCTGGACTACCGGCAACCTCGAGCTCGAACACTTTACCCGCTCTTCCTCTTCTCGTTCCCGAGGCCCTCCCCGTTCTTCCTACTCCTCCTCCTCTTCCGACTTCCACGATGCCAGGTCCTTCTCACGACGAAACTGTTCAAGATCCAGTGGACAATAACGAAGTCGCGGTTGATGCGAATGAACCCGTGGTCGAGAACGGAGAACCCGAACCGTCAACTTCTGGAGGCGCTCAAGGAGAACAACCTCCCGCTCAACCCGATTTCTCGACTGTCTCTGCTACCGACGAACCTATGGACGCTCTCTCAGCCGTCGCTGCTGCAATCGCCGCCGCTGATCGTTCTGCGAAAGGAGCGAATGGTTCTCTCCCTCAGGATCAAGATCAAGACATGGCAATCGACCCAGCTCTCGACGAGTCCTCTCACCAAGCTCAAGAGCCAGAGCAAGTCGAAGAGAACGCTGACGATTCGGATCACGAAGTCGAGGCCGCTCTTCTCCTTCCCCCTCTTCCTCAACTCAACAACTCTTCCGCGTCGAAAGCCAAGTCTCCCGTTCGAGCTACTTCGCAACTACCCGCGGCAGAACCCGAGCAACCCGAGGGCGAAGAGACTCAGGAGGAAACGACGGATGAGAGCGCCGCCTCGAAACGTCGTTCGTCTCGTCGAAGTGGTCCTCCGAAATGGTACGACGCTGCCACTGGACCTCCCTCGTCGGTTCCTCACGGTTATCACTCGGCGGCGGTTCCGAATGGAGTGAGCTCCTCGACGTCTCCATCTCAACCTGTCGCGAGTGGAAGCGGAAGCGCAAGTCGACCTCGAGCGACAAGAGCTTCAACCTCCTCGAACTCGACCTCGAAGGCCAACGAATCGAACTTGCTCGAACCGTTGCCATCGACTCCGACAGCTCCAGCTCCAGCTCCCGCTCCTTACGGCGGACTTCCCCTTCTCCCAAGTTTCGCTCGTCACCTCGAAGCTCAACGTACCGGAGGAGGAGGAGGAGGAGCTTCTGCATACCCTTCAACTCCAGTATCGAATGGAGCGATCGGAGGAGGAGCGCACGGTGCAGGACTCTTCGATTACATGCAACCTCACGAAGCGACGACGACTCCTCGTTCGGCAACAACGAATCAATCGTTCTTACCGGCTCTCACGACTCACGACAGCAACAGCAGTTTCGGACAACAAGACATGTCTCTCGACTCGCCTCAGCAAGGAGACCTCTCTGCGGGCGAACCCGACTTTTTGCAACCTTCGAAGAGGAAGAGAAGAAGATACCCTCGAGGTTGGCAAAATCCTTCGGACGCGATGATCTGCGCGAATTGTCAAACCGACAAGTCTCCGTTGTGGAGGAGGAACGCTCAAGGCGCTTACGAGTGTAACGCTTGTTGTGAGTTACTCTTCTCTTTTCCCAGCTTTTGCGAAACGAGAGCTGACTCTTTCTGTCGCAGGTCTGTACTTCAAGTCTCACGGACATCATCGACCTCCTCGAGTTGTTGATCGGGGTATCGGAGAAGCTCGAATGACCAAACGACGAATCGAAGCGAACGGAGGAATCGCACCCCAAAAGAGTCAAAAACGATCTCGACCTTCCGGCTCTTCCTCGAATGGCTCTCTCCCTTCTCTCCACCACGGTCCTCATGGAGGTCAACACGCGTTCCAACAACCTATCTTCTCGTACGATCAATCATACGGTGGAGGAATTCCCGGAATCTCGACGAGTATGCCCTTCCCCGATCTACCTGCTCTCCCTCTTCCTCCCCTCCCCGGTGCCGCCGCGTTCAACAGTACCCTCTCGGGAGGTCTCGCTCCGAGTACCTATCAGAGCCCTTATTCGTACACTTCCGATTCGGCCTATTCGAACCCTCACCCTCTCGCGTATTCTCACGTTCCTTTGGCTTCGACTTCGAATTCTTCCTACAACCCCTTCAACTTACCTTCCCCTACTCGCTTGGATCAAGACGATATTCAAGTTGGTGGATCTAGCAACGGAGGACAACCTCAAGGATCGGGAGGAGGCGCTACTTCAGGAGTCGTCAGTTCGGAAAACGACGATCATCGTAGAATGTTGGAATTGTTGGCGACTCAAGCTCTCAATTTCGGACCTTCGACAATGGATGACGATCTCTCTGGAGGATCGAACACCTCTCCGTCTCAACATGGAGGTGGAGGAGGAGGAGCGAACGGACAAGAATCTTCCGGAACTCGAGATGCGACGACTTCATCTTCGGCTCCTGATATCGAGACTTCTCTCCCGATGACGACGATGGCTGGTACTAGTCAAGGAGGTGGTGATTTGACTCAGTTGTATCAACCTAGTCCTCCTCCTTCGGCTTCGGTCATGCCTCTTCATCCTCTACCTTTCTCTTGAATAGTTTGATTTGATTTTTTCTCATTTCTGTCCTGGCATTCGTTTTCATGTTTGCATCCACATAGCTCGCGTTCATTCCATCTTTTCTAGGATATTCTCTTCCCTTTTTTGCTCGATTGAAAAAACTCAATTCTCTCTTCTTTTTTGTTGTTTTGTGTCTTTTGGAAATCGAATCGCCTGCTCCCTGTCTCTACGGCACTCGTCCGTCTCTCTTGCTTCAGCAGTAGGTGAGAGAACGTTATAAACACAGGGGCACTTGCAACAAAAGAAAGAGAGAAGATTGAGGACCGGACGAGAACTACTCGCATTTTTTCTAGTGGTGAGCTACGGGTTCTCCTTTGTATTGACTCTCATCTTTGACTCCGAGTTCTCCCGTCTTGAATTGCTTAGCCCACTGCACGATTGACGAGATAAGAATCAGCGGTCGAGAGCGAGTTAAAGAGGAAGAAAGGGTGAACGCACCATTTGTGAGGGAATAGGTCGGGTAGGTTCCGTGTGTCTCCACTGTTCACGTTCGCCCACAACATATCAGCTCCTTTCGGACGCTAGTGAGGTGGAGGGAGGAGCTCTCGAGACGCAGCCATCCTCATCTCGGCTTCTCGACCTCGGGCGCTGATGTAGAGTCGGGGAAACGTACCTCTCTCTGAGCAGAATAAGACCAGATCCCGTACGTAGCTAATCCGATTCCCATGAAGACGAAACCGGTCGAAGATTTCCAGTTTGAAGGTCGAGTCCACCATCCTCCGGCCGGAGACCAGACTTCCTACATGCGAGAAGAGGGAAATACTGCTTGATTCAGGCTGCTCGCGGGAGGTCCTCGGAGGTAGGGGGGAGGGAGAGAGATGTACGAACCTTGGGGTAAGGGAAATGAGCTCCTCCTCCCTGAGCAATGAGAGGCGTGGTCAGTACATTTAAGAGGTTTCTAGAGAGTCATAGAGTGAGCTCACTTGTCTTGGTGCTGTGGGAATCATGTTTGCGATGAGATTGAGTGTGTCAAAGATCAAGCTCTCCGCTCTCGAGCTTAGCTTTCGATTTGGATCTCAATACAAATCGATTGTACAATCAACTCTCTGCTCCAGGATCTGAGGAGAGTAGGAGACGATTTGCGAAGTCGTAATTATACAGTATGAAGATACAAACGATGCTGCTCTAGCGAAAGAAAAACGACGAACACCAAGAAAGAAAAACGAGACTATCGACCCGATTTGACAGCTTTCGCACCCTTCAGTTTCGGTTGTTCTGCCGCCGCTTCCTCTTCCTCCTTCTTCTTCTGTGCCTCTTTCCATTCCTCCCAACTTCCTTTCCCCTGACTCTCCTTCTCAGCCCATAATCGTTCGTTGACCGCTTCGAAATCGTATGAAGGTTCTTCGACTCGGGCGAAGTCTCCAGCGGCGAGGGATGCAGTGTATTGTTCCAGGATCGTTTCCGTCATTTGTTCGATGTTGTCGAGAGCTTCGTTCAGGGCGTCGAGCGAAGATTTTCCATCTAGAAAACGAAAATTGAGCGAACGGAAGGCTCTCACGGTCAGCTTCAACTGAAGACAGATCGTCACGAACTAAGAGAGACCTTCGCTTACCATACATCTGGATACGAATGTGAATCTTGGCTTCTGAAGGATGCGGTGCGCTGTGAAACGAAAATGTCGCGTAATCAGACTTCAAGCTCCAACTTCGCATACTTTCCGACTCACCTGTATCCACAAAACTCTACCGCAGGGCTGTAATGACGATCACAATCAGTCAGCAACGACAAAGAGAACAGGGAGAAGAGAGAGGAGACCGACTTCTTCATCAACATCCATCTGAGCAAGTTTCCAATCGTATGGTCCTCTTCCAAGATGCAATAAGTAGCCTGATTCAATCCTTCAGTAGCTCCCGGTAGCTGTTCCAGTGAGCCGAAGTTGATGAAGAATTGTTCAGCAAAAAGTCTCCTTCTTCGACTCCTTCTTTCCGGGGGGTCAAATGAGTAAGGGTAGTGCAGACTTACGATGCTGACTTTGTCTCCCGTCACTACCGCGATCTCGTGCCGTGTACTCATGATGTCGTTTGAATCGTTTAGAGATGAAGTTCTTCAGCGAGCTCTCTCTCTCTTCTACCATTCACTGCCCGTCGTTCATACACACTATTCTCATCGCTCTGTGCTCGGGATAGCTACACGAGAAAAGGCCCTTTGTTCCGTCGCGAAAAACAAATCCCACATTCCTTGTCTTTGTTTTCTCCCCTTGTTTGTCCAAAAGTCGGACCAGTTTTGAAATCCTGGGCTATCAGTCACGCAGCCAGGGACTGCTATCCAGAGAAAAGACTATACTCAGAACTAGCGACCAACTTCAGTGCTTATCTGCCTTCGCGCGCGACGGAATGATCGAAAGTTTACACGTTTTTTTCTTTCTGGATTCCGCTTGTTCTTTTGACAACGCCGCTACCTCCTGCTCCCTGCTTCTTCTTGCCCTTTCTTTTCCCATACCGTCCATAAGAGGAACCGACGTCTCGACCTTGTTCTTTTCCGCAACAACACAATTCGACTTTGTGCTCGTTCCTCCTTCACTGCTTCCTCTTGTTCTCGCAATCCTTCATCGACTCTCGTCCTTTCATCTTTCTCGTCATGTTAGCTGTACTCAAAAAGGAACCTCGTCAGTCTCTCTCCTCTCTGTCTTGACCTCGACAACAGACTGACTTCTCTCATCCGTAGTTGCTCAATCTCCTCTTCCGACTCCTTCCCCTTCTCCTCCGTTCATCGGACTTCCGCTTCCCGACCCGATGTCAACGGTGACGACGACGACAACTATTACTACGACGACGGTCAGCTCGACCCGTCGAATCTATTCCGAAGCGGAACGTCGAGCTCATCTCGCCCTCGCACGACAATGCGCTGAACAACTCAGAAAGCTTCACTTGGCGAATGGGGCACAACAGTCAGTCATGGAAGATCCCAGGGGAGAAAAGTATCATGTTGAGATTGAGAAAGTCGAAGGGGATCAAAAAGTGAAGAGAAGAATCGCGGTGATTATCCCTCGAGCTCAAAAGGAACACTTCCGTCAAGTGAGTCTCCTCGCACACTATCTTTTTGAGCTCGTTGCTGACGAATGCGTTTCTACGTAGCATCAACTCCCATCTCTCACTCTCATTCCTCCTCCTCATCTCGAATCGTCCCCTTCGAGGAAACCTTCCCTCTTCCCTCATTCGAACCTCTCCTCCGCGTCTCCTTCTCGTACTCGCACTACTTCATCCACCCAGACTCCGAAACGTCGACTCTCGCTTCCTTCGCTTCGTTCCCTCTCTCTACTTCCCACGAACTCGACTCCTCCTGCCCCTTTCCGCTCCCGCACCGTCGCCCCAGTTCCTCCTACTCCCCAAACGTCTCCCTCTTCAAACGCAAACACGACGACTTCGAGAGTGCCCCTCTCGAGGAATATTAACCTCGATACGACCTCAGCTCTTCTCCAACGTCGAAAAGCGGCTCTCTCCCTCAAATCCATCCCGCACGAAGCAGTCCTCCCAATCTCACCACCATCTTCCGACGCTTACTCGGCGAAGGTGAAGATCCTTCCGGTCTCGAATAATAACAAAAAGAGGAAACGTAGTTCTTCGGAACAAGAAATCCCAGGAGAATCTGAATCGATCCGAACGAAATGCGCGAGATGGATCCGACATGTTAGGAGTTCGACAGGTGAGAGTGCGGGTGCTGGAGAGGGACAGGGAGGGGAAGGGGAACTGTCGATTGGGGAGAGGATGAAGAGGGAGAGGGAATTGAGCTTGGGGGAAAGGAGGAGGAGACGATAGGACGGAGCGACAATCGAGGCGGCAGGGGTGATACACGGTCGGATATATAGCATGGCTTGTGAGACGTAGGGCAGCTTGCCGTCGGGGAGGCGTCAGGACGAGGTATCTTGGAGTTTTAATCTTATTTTTGCGCAAAGATCATTCGCATTCACACTGTCTTGGTCTCAGTGAGGTCAAATCGTGAGCGCACTATGTATCGGTATGTGATCGCGGCAAGTAGCTCCGTAGGAGAGCGGCTTGTTCGGACTTAGATTGGGTTTTGCCACAGTACGCACCTTACCTTCGCTTGAGTCAGCCTCGTCAGCTCTAGCATTCAAGACTCTACAGGAATCGAAGGATGTAAAGCTTTCGCGGCCAATGGAGCCAAAGCCGAGCTCGCGGGAGGAAGAGCTGACGAAGAGAATTCCTTCGAGAAAGTTCGATCCCGTGGAAAGTTCTCGAAAATTGTGGACGGTGCTCGAACAATCTTTCGCACTCGGCTGACCAACCCTTCCCCTATAAAAGCTCTCTCTTCCTCTTCATTCTCCTCTCTCTTCTTCACTTCACTTCACATCACTTTTTCACACAGTCACACGCTCGAAACACACTTCACAATGTTCCACCTCAACACTGTTCCTTCTCCCTTCTTCCCCAACTACGATTACGATTCTTACTCTCCCTTCTCGACATCTCCATCATACCTTCCTCGCTCCTACGATTCCTACGACCTTCGACGATCTCAACTCGAACAAGCTCTCCTCGCTCGCAAACAACAAGAACGTCGAGAAGCCGAAGCGGGCGCCTACCTCGCTCGACAACGACAACTCGAACGTCAAGCCGCGATCGAAGAGGCGATCAGGGAGGAGAGAGAGAGGAGGGAACTCGAACAAGCTTTGAGATATCGCGAGGAAATGATTAGGAAAGCGAGGGAGGAGGAAAGGATCAAAAGAGAGTATGTCGACGCGATGAGGGCAAGGGAGGCAGAGATCGCTAGGAGGAGGAAAATCAGGGAAGAGGCGGAAAGGAGGAGAAGGATCGAGGAGGCTCAAACTCAAACTCGACAAATCGATCTTCCTGACTTGTTCCGACATCTCCTTGCTCCACCTCAACAAGCCGAGTCGTCGAAGCCAGTCCAAGACTACTCGTCGCAAACTGCCGGTCCCGATCTCCTGCGATTATTCTTCGATGCGCCTCAAACTGAATCTTCCAAACCTGTTCCTCCTCCTCAAGCTCAACAACCCTCGCCGACTCCCACGGCTGAGCCTTCTCCTTCTCCCGCCGTCGATATCCCGAAGAACACGACTACCGAGGCTCCCTCTTCCTCTTCCTCCTCTACTTCCTCCTCTTCTTCCTCAACCGACGAAGCTGCAACCACCGTTCAACGCCATTTCCGTCGACACCTCGCACGTCGCAACGCTCTCTCAAAGCTCTCTTCCCTCTCCTCGACCTTCACCGATCGTCAATGTTCTTTCGAGAAACCGACCTCCTTCGTCTTCCAACGACAAGTCCCTTCGTCGTCCAGCGGTACCCCTCCCCTCGAGTACGGCAGCGCCAACGCTTCCTTCCTTTCGTACGAAGATTTCCTCGTCAACTTGTTGAGCAAGATCGATGCGGTTGAATCGGGAGGAGATCGTCAAGTCAAGAGGGAAAGGAAAGCTTTGGTACGATCGGTCGAGAAAGAGTTGGAGAGATTGGATGGAATGAGGCAACGAGCTTGGGAGGTTCAGTTGAAAGCCGACAAAGAGGAGAAGAAGGAGGAAGTGAAAGAAGCTGAAGAGTCGAAAGAAATCGAAATCGAAGTTGTTGATCAAGGTGAGTTGAACCGCGCTGCCTAGTCCTCTCCTTCCGTCTGAAACTGACCCGGATTTCCATTCTTTCAGCTCCTCACTCCACGCCCTCTTCTCCTCAACTAAAACCTACCGACGATACCGACACCGAGCTCGACACTCTTGAACCTCTCCTTCCTTCGGATCAAATTGAATCCCCTTCTCGTCAACTCACCAAAGAAGCTCTTTCCTCTCTCGCCGTACCTCCTGTACATTCGACCTCTTCTCCTCCCTCTGATTCCGGCTCTTCGACCACGTCCTCAACCCTCACCATTTCGACCGACGACTCTCCCATGTCTGAACTCATTGAACAAGTCTTGAAGCGAGCGGAAAAGCTTGGAGCGGAAGTTGAGAAGTTGGAAGCGGCAGAACTCGAGTCGGGGAAGAAAAACGAGGACGAGACGAAGAAGGAGGAGAGGGAAGAGTTTGTTGTAGTTTGATTTCTTGGATTTCTCGATATGAATTTGTTCCTTACTTAATCTGTAACACTTTGTTAGTCCATTGTCACTCACATACTGGCCGATAGTGAAACCTCAAGAGAGACTGCGTTGCGAATTCGAGAGAGACAAAGGAGAAATCAGAGTTTCACAACAAGCGAGAAAGAATGACTGACTGACTGAGACAAAAACGACGACGAGGAGGTACAACCCACCAGAAGAACCGGAAAAAGGAGAGAAGACGAGATAGAGGAAGTCTAGATGCGTTCGAGGAAACCAGTTTCGAAAGTTCCGAATCGACGTTTCGCGGGAGGATAGACGAGAGAACTCGCTTCGAGGAGTTTCGACAGTTGTTCGACGATCGCGAGAGGGTAGGAGACCGTTTCCGTCTTGTTCTCGATAAAGTCATGACTGCGAGAGAGATCTTGAGTCAGTCAGGGTGAGGTGTTCGAGCGGTAACAGCGGGAGACGCACTAGTGAGGATCGTCGGTTGATGAGACGACAGAGTAGAAGACTTTGACGGCATTCATCGATCGACTAACGAGATCAGAGCTACCGGAAGGAGGCGAGTTCGAGCTCGTGCTTCGAGGTGATTTGGTCGAGCTTGTAGGCCCGAGATAGCTCGCGAGAGACGAGGATGTCGAGAAAGAAACGCGAATGGCTGGGTTGAAGAACCAAAGCTGCGAGCGATAGAGAGAGGTGTCAGCTTGTAAGGAACAAGTTCCAAGAGAGGAATGGGGACGAACGAGTAGCCTAGGTTTCTCTTCTTCAGCATCTTCAAGTACGAATCGATGACAAGCGTGGGCTTGACCAGTTTCGAGGAGTTCAGCCGTGAGGTGACACGAGAGATTGTATTCGGGGAAAGCATCGGTTGAGGTTGAAGACGTTCGCAGGAGAGGATATGCGGCGTATTTCAGGAGTCGGAACGAAGTCGCGTCTGCTTCGAAGGGAGAGAGAGGTTCGACGTGGTACCCGACAAGAGCTGAACAGCAGTTGCATCGAGCCGGAAACAGGTTGTCATCGCTAGGAGATCTTGTCGGCTGTGAAAAGGGGGGTTTCGAAACAAGTGTCAGCAATGTGCTCTCCAGTGTAGCCTTCGAAGCGAATGCTCAAAGCTAGAAGGTTGTTTAGGAGTAGCGAGAATTCCCTTGTGAAGAGAGAATTCGAAAAGTTCAATCTTGGATTCTTGTATCAGTCGAGCGTCCCTAGGAGGTATCCTCTTGACTCTGCGCGGTTCCTCCAAATGAGAGGCATCCAGCGAGTGAATCATGACGGAAGGGGAGCTCTACTTTCTTTGCAATCCGAGTAGGGGGGAGAGGAGGAGAAAAATGAACGGGCCCCGAGACTCACTTGAGCTTTCTCTGGCGTTCTCCAGTTCTTCGTCAAGGTGCGAGGGAATAGTACGTAAGAAGTTCCGACGAGTCCTTCGTCGATCCGCGGCTTGATCCCTTTTCCTTTCGAGACGAGATCTTGCGAGAGAGTCTGATCGGGGTGACACATCCAAGCGTCGAGTAACTCTGCCCAATGCTCGCTCGGCAGAGCATTGTACCGAGTGATTTGTGACGAGTCGACGAGTTCGGCTTGACAGTTTGAACAGGCGAACGAGACTGGCATCGACTGACGAAGTTCGGTTGTCGAAAGCGGGACGTGTACTTCGAGGTCGGCACGAGATTTCGTAGGTGAAGGAGGAATCGTGACGAGTTTGACTTCGTGATAGACTCCAGACGAGGTAACGATCGTTTCTTGAGGGATAACTCGAGAAGGGAGCGAGAGGCGAGAGGCAGGTCCTCCTCGAGCAGGAGCGACGACGATCGAGTCTGTTTCGACTGAGATGATCTCGATGTCGTCTTTCGGCGACCTGTCGAATCCGTCCCTCGGCCAGAACGTAACGATGAGAGTACCGAGGTTTCGAGATTCTTCCGTAACCCAATCGAATTGAGGGATCGCGAGAACTGTTTGCGAGAGATTCAGTCAGTCGAGATGCGCGAGAGAGACAACAGTGAGCCGCACTCACTCTCACGAGGCTCCGTAGTTGTTGGTGATCGAGAAGTTCCCGTTTCCACCCTCATATCAACGGCTGATCCTCTCCTTGATCCGAACCCTTTCAACATCCCGATTCTCAACGACCCCTTGCGTCCGACTGTCGCTTCCTCCGTCCCGGATTTCTGAGGTTGGAACAGATTCTTCGTCGAGCCTTTCTTCCTCAGTGAAGAGCCGCCGTTCGAAGAGGTCGAATCGCCTGCCGACCGAGGTTGAGGTCTCTCCTCTGAGAAGAACTCCGAAACCGTGATCGATTCGCTCAATTCGGGAGGAGGTCCAGGGAAAGGTTCGGCGTGGCCGGACGAATGAAGGATAGCATCTTGACCAGCGAGACGACCTTTTCCAGTGTGTTCGAGAATGAACTCTCGTCGTTTCGCTTCTCGGGGATCTGAGAGAGCGGTGAGCTATAGGGGGTGATTGAGAGTCAGTATGTGGAGTGAGGAAGCGTGAGAGTTGCAGAAGTCTCACAGATTTCGGAGGTTCAGACTCGGTGATGACGGCTCGACGTTTCCCGCTGTCAATATAGTGGATCGTTTAGCGAGTACTCATCAAAGGCTGTGATGAGAGACGCTTCACGTACTTGAGCTCGACTCGCTGATCAGCCAGAGTTCGCGAAGCAGCTTTATCGATTCGTTCGATCAACTTGTCGACCGCTTCTCGTTCCCTCCTACTCCTCTCGGCCTGAGTCTCCGGTTCGTGGAACGTAGACGGGAGTGAGGCGGCCCTTTGATCGTCGAGTCGGCCTTGCGAGAGTCGTTCGATTGCGTTCCCGAGTTTCGCGAGTTGTCGTTCGCGAAGCACTCTTCGATCCGGTTCGACTCGTTGATTCGCAAGTTGAGGCGAGACGACGTACAGTCGTTCGATTGCTTGAGAGACGGAATCGAGATCTTTCTGCATCTTTTCACTTTGCATCGACGAAACTTTGCGAACTCGTCGAGTCGGTTGATCATGAGTCGAAGAGGTTGAAGCTCCAACTTGTTGCTGAGAAGATGAACGTGGGGAGAGAGGAGCCTTGATATCCCAGTCTCGATCCGCTTTCTCGTCGAGTAACTGGTGCTCGTGGAAGTATCCGGGAGGGAGGTTTGGGGAGGAAAGGTCGTGCTCTTGGTTGTAGGATGGGAGACTCGATAGTGACGCCGCGTCCCAGGCGTCGTCTCTCGTCTTTGGCGACCAATGGAAAGTGTCGAGACTCGCCCTCGCCGCTCGTGTTTGAGGCGGTACGTGTACCTCTTCCTCCTCCTCCAGTCGAGCAGTTTCCGCCCGCTGTCGAGTCAATTCCCTAACCCTTTCTGACAAATCATCAACCCTTCCCCAAAGTAGATCCCTCTGCGCTTGTTCCACCTCTCTAGCCGCCCCTACTGCTCGATGTTCCGATCCATCTTCTAGGCCAGATAGACCGTTCAGGGCGACAGAGATGCTCGCGAGTTGATCGATACAGATGAGGAGAGATCCGAGGGATCGAGCGAGTTCTGCGTCGGTTGGCGAGAGATCTTGCGCGCACAATTCGATTTGGGTATGGAGTTCATCGAGCAGGGGTTGGTCTGGCGAGATGTAGGAAGTAGATTCTCGTCGAACGAGAGGGGATCTGCCTTCGAGGGAACACATCTGAGAGGTCGGAAGAGAGGACGTTCGTTGTCGAAGGGATTGAACAAGGTGCGAGAGGAGGGAATCTGAGGATTGGCGAAGAGCTGGATTGGGAGACGCTTGTCGAGGTATCGTAGCCGAACTTGAACCGACTGCGAGAGAATGTCGTCGGAAGGGAGCGAGAATCGCGGAAGGGTCGACGAAAGGATTCGTGAAAGGAACGACGGAGGGGCTCGCCGCTTCGGCTTCAGGGTCGGTGGAGGAGCCCATTTGAGGTGACTGTGTCAAGTACGGCGGTAGTAGACTGTCGAGGGCGAGCACGAAGGCCTGTCTCGCTTCTCCCAAAGATCCCAGTAGCTCATCCTGCGCGAGGGGAAGTCAGTTCTCAAGTCTACAGTGAGCTGGATTGTATGACCTGCCTTCTGCGCCTGTCCATACACGTTCTCGCCTAGCCCATTGACCCGTTGACCGCTCGTTCCCATCACTCGACTTTCCCCATCTCTTCTCGCTGAGTTCCTGCTACCGCTGAAGAGTCGCTCTTCCCCGAGTTCTATGAGGTCTGTCTCATCTCTGACGGCGTTCGAGGTCCTTGATGTAGTATCGGGGGAAGGGAAGGAGAATTGAGGGGTCGAAGGGATGGCGGAAGGGTTGAAGCTGGTTCGAGGTGCGTCCTGTTCGAGCTGATAGCTACGCTCTAGTGTTGCCATAGAGCAACAGCGTGCTGGGAATGCGCTGGCGCGAAATGAGAGGAAGATGGAGATGAAGACAAAAGGACTCGAGTTTCTCGACTTTCCGCTCGGTAGTCTCGTCTGCAAGCCCCTCAGAATTGACTAACTTCTAGCGAGAGATCCGAGAGGAAGTGCCCTTTGTTTTGTCGCAAGGATTTGGAGAATAGTCAGAGTCACGTGACTGATATCGATTCGCTTCTTGCACTCCGCCGTCCCCCTCGGTTGTGAACCATCGCAACATAGTATGTATCTCGCGTCATATCGCGACAATCGAGGCGGTGAGCCATTGCTACGACGGGGCGACCCTCGACCAACAAAGATGGACAGTGCTCAGCTTCGCAGAAGCTAACTCGAAGCGACAATCGCTCGGGTCTGTTCAACGTCGCACTGGGTGCTCAGATCGAGCAGGACTGAGCCGGGGCTACGTGCTAAACCGCAATGCTGAGGTAACAAGGGTTACGAAGAACTTTTACTCTGCCTTCCTCGCATGCGAGCGCTCCACGTAGTACATAAGGTGTCAGCGCGGTCTCTCGCTTCATTACAACACTCTCAGGGGGTCTGTGAACGACTGAGACAACTTGTAAACTCGTATTGACTGTCTTGAAACTAACGGAGCTCTTTATGAACAAACGACTTTCGAGCTTAGAACTTTCCACCGTTCTCCTCGTTGATGAGGACGTAGCTGCGACACGTGAGATGTCTCAGGAGTCAGTGAAAGTTCAGCAGAGATGAAGAGCAGGAGAAAACTCAACCGGTAACGAGCCTTCGACGCATGCATGTCGACGACGGCTTGGTTCGCGTCCTTGAGAGGGCGCTTGACGATCCAAGGCTGAACTTTCTTTTCCGCTGCGAATTCCAACATCTCCTGGATAACTTTCGGACTTCCAATCGCAGATCCTCCAAGGAAGACATTGTTGAGTATGAAAGGGAAGGCGGGAAGTTCGGGCAAAGGCTTTTCGGGTGCGCCAACAAGGATGGCTTTTCCTCCCGGACGCAAAAGACTCAAGTAGCCGAGGATCTATGGTGCGTGTTGGGCAAAGACGGTGTCAGCGGGTGCGCGAAGAGAGGCAGAATGCGAACGGGTTGACGACTCACCGGCATCTCAGCATCGTTGGTAGTGCAGATGATCAAGTCGAGAGAGCGTTTGTAGGGGGCAAAGTCATCGTCGGATGCAGAGTGAGTGGCGATGAAGCGGTCGGCTCCCATCTTCTTCGCGTCCTCCTTCTTCGACTCGGAGTGCGAGATAGCAGTGACATTGGCACCGAGAGCTTTGGCGAAGAGGAGACCAAAGTGTCCCAAACCCCTTCAAGCACGACAAGACGAGGTCAGCTCGCTCAACTTGGAGAGCTGAAAAGAAAACGAAGATTTACCCGATTCCGACGATTCCGACGTCCTTGGCTTCCGTACCAGCTCCGTACTTCTTGAGAGGGTTGTACACAGTAACTCCTCCGCCTAGAAGTAGTAATCGAGTCAGTCGAACATCAAAAGACTCGGAGAATTGTGACCAAGCTCACACATCAAAGGAGCAGCCGAAGCAGGGTCCAACTCCTTGGGGATAGGAACGACGAAGTGAGCAGGAGCACGGTGGTAGTTAGCGTAACCTCCGAACGAACGAGATCCTTTCGCTTCGGGTTGACGGGAGTCTGACAGAATTAAAACTGAATTCAGCAATTTCGCGTAAAAGGCGATGCTTGGGGAGGTTCTTACAGGTTCCAGCGTAGGTACCGACTTGTCCTTCAGCACAGTGAGGCTCAAGATCCGCCTTGCACTCGTCGCACTTCAAGCACGAGTCATTTTGGGCTCCAACTCCTACGAGATCTCCAACCTTGACGTGCGTAACCTTTGAACCAACTCGTACAGCGTACCCGCAA
Source organism: Sporobolomyces salmoneus (assembly GCF_050403485.1). Lineage (NCBI taxonomy): Eukaryota > Fungi > Basidiomycota > Microbotryomycetes > Sporidiobolales > Sporidiobolaceae > Sporobolomyces > Sporobolomyces salmoneus. Next base: position 87,728 of record NW_027481118.1, read on the forward strand.
ATTTCGTGCCCGACCACCTTGAATCGTAAGAAGGAGCAGCACGGGGCAGCAGAGGGGGTGGAAGCGGAAGGAGGGAATCGAAAAAGTCAATTTTCGGGAATTCCGTCAAATCGTCGAACAAAGCTCAGATAGCACTTACCTGGGGGTAAGGGACATCTCCCCAACCTAGAGACACCGACGAATGATCGAACGAAGGCGTCAGCATCGATTCCAGTCTCACAACGCTCGATTTCGTCACTTTCGGCCGCAAACCTCCAAAACGATAAGAGAACTGGGAACTGTACTCACCTCCGGACATGGTGTGAAGATCAGAGGCACAAATACCAACGTAAAGGATCTTGATCTCGACATCATCGTCGCAGAAAGGCTTCACCTTGTCGGTGTAATCGATCCACTCCATCTTTCCCTTTATCGAGTCTTTGCCTTGAGCGGCCCATCCTTCGAATTTGTTGTTTTGACTTTCGGTAGACATGTTGTGCGAGTGAAGTTGAGAGGAAAGAGAAGAGAGAATCGGAATCGACGGCGATCGAGTTCTCAAAGTGGAGCGGAAGGTGGAGGTTGGAGGTTCGTTCTTCTTTGAAATTGACCCCTTACATCACTCGCAAACCTCCATTTCCTTCTTCGTTGAGCTTGAATGGAATCGCCCTCGTGGTCGTCGACGGTCGCGATCTGCGACAATCAGCTTTGTCCGCTCGTCAGCCGTTTCACAAGGTCGACAAGGGAGTACGTACCCCAAGCCAAGCTCAGGATCTACTGCGAACCGAAGCAGAAGGAGAGAAACCTCCGACGAACGAACGAAAGTGGTCTGTTCTTTCTCCTTCCTCACCGCCGAAGCAATTGTCGCATTTGACGAGTTCACGGTGCTCGACACGTCTGTGCACTGGGCCGAGTGATCTTATTCTTCTTTGCGGGACTGAGACGATTCGCGTGATCTCTGCATTGAACCTCGTCGCTTCGCGAGTTTCTGCACGAGAACCTCGTTGACGTTCGAGTGGGACTGTGATGCGGTAGTCGAAATGGGAGTTGTACTCTTCAAAGCTATGTCACGATGTCACGTAGAAGTGAAAACCGTGAGCGTGCCGGGAGATGAAAAGAGTTTCGCACCTGTGTTGCGAGGAGACGAGACTTTCACCATCTAGAGTCTCAAACGAAACTCCTTATCCCAGTGAGTAAGACTCCGAGAGAAGGAGTGCAGTGGGAAACCACAAACGAGTCCTCCAAGCTCTCCTGCCTCCCAAACGAGGGCGAATTGTGTCCCGAGGTAAATATCGCACAGCGATGTTTTCTATTGCTTCAATCGTTGTTCGTAAGCGGTCCATCCAGCTTCCCGATACCTCTTGCACTGCTCTACGATCTCCTCGTCCGGCCTCCCCGATCCACCTCCGTAAATCCCTCGCCCAACAATGATCACATCGCATCCGCTCTCTCTGATAACTTCGTCTGGTGTCCTGTACTGCTGACCCATACCATCTCCCTTCGAATCCAATCCAACTCCCGGAGTCATGATAACGAAATCCTCCCCTTCTCCCGGAGCGACTCCTCCTGAAGTCGCCTCCAACTCGTCGACTCGCTTCATCGCGACGAATCCCATGACGAACTTCGGGTACCTCCTTGCCGCCGCGACGTTCTTCGCCGTGTATTCTCCCGTAGCGAGGTTTCCGGCTGCCGACATTTCCGCGAGAAGGAGTAGACCACGACCGAGAGGTTCACCGACGGAGGCGAGACCGGTGAGAATACCGTCTCCGGGGATGAGATGAGCGTTCGTCAAGTGAGACCATTGGGCGATCTTGTAGATACCCGAAGAGTATTGAAGTCGAACAGTGTTTCCTGCGAGATTGCGAAGGAGACTCGTCAAGGACGCATCCGAGAGAGTGAAAGTAGCTAAGCTCACCAATGTCAGCAAACTTGCGATCTTCCCAGATGACAAAGTCGTGCTTCTCTGCGATAGCTTGAAGTTGTTGAACCAGATCCTGATCGAAATCTTCAACGATATCGATGTGCGTCTACCTCGATCGCCAGTCAGCTTCCCGCTTAACGGACGACATCTACAAACAGTTTCGACTCACCTTGATACAGCAACAGTAAGGTCCCGAAGCGTTGGCAATCCTCAGCAAATCGGCTTTTTTGGTAACGTCGACCGAAACACACAAGTTCGTCTGCTTGCGGTCCATACATTCGAGGAGCTGTTTTGCTACCGGTATAGGATGTGCTGCAGCTCGAGAAGCGTAGGTTCGGGTTGTGATTGAAGGCATGGCGAGGAATTAGAGATGAAGAGGAAAAGAGCGGGTATGAGACGAAGGCCGGCTTATCGAAGGGGACTCGCTGATAGCTGAGAAGTGTCCAATGGATCTTCGCAAATGTATAGGGAAGAAGCCGAAGTGAAAGTTGCGATGATGAGGTCAAGTCGGAAGAATCTCTTCGCTTCCTCTCCTCCACTTCTATCGATCTCGTCCGGCTTCCACAGCAGTCAACAGGATGACTATCAAACCTAATCGTAGCGGGTAAGCCCTCTTCCCGTTTCCTTCTGCCTCTTCCCCCACTCGTCGGAACTGACTCTCTTCTTTCTCGTTCGGTCTCTGATCAGCGGAGATGCTTATCCGACTGGATACACGAACCTCGAGGATCATGGCTTGATCGGAAACATGCGCACAGCTGCACTCGTCTCGATCTCGGGAACTATCGCCCACTTGTGTCTCCCTCACTTCGACTCTCCCTCGGTTTTCGCGAGAATCTTAGACAAGAACCATGGAGGTCATTTCTCGATTCGTACGACGAATAAAACTTCGAGCAAACAGCAATACATCCCGAGCACGAACATATTGACGACGAAACTGTTGAGCGAGCAAGGTGTCGGACAAATCGATGGTGAGTCTCTCTTCGATACTCTCTTTCGACCAGACGGGCTGATATCTCCCGTACCTTCAGATTGGATGCCTCTTCCTGCTGACAAGCGAGACAAAACCTTCCTCCCTTGGCTCTGTCGTTCCGTCACGACGATTCGAGGTACAATCACGTACGAAATTGTGCGGTTTCCTTTCCTCTCGTCTCTTCCTGCTCGCTTCAGCGGACTGACCATATCTTATGCTTATGCGATACAGGAATGTTGCCCCGCGTTCAACTATGCGAGATCGGAACATGAAACGAAAATTGATCACGAGAACAACACCGCGACTTTCGACTGTCCCGACCACGTCAACCTCGACCTTCGCTGGATCACCGACGAAGGAGATCACCCTCTCCACGGTCAAGCTCACCCGAGCGTCGAAGTCGATTACCTCGACTTGTCGGAACGCGGCCACAAAGGTTTAGGGGTTTCGCTCAAAGTCACTCTCGAAGAAGGACAGTCGATTCATTTTGCCCTCCGAGAACCTCCTAAGCCTGAAACGTCTGGAACTGGTGCCGAAGTCGATTGTAAGCAGCTGCCTCGCTCCAGTCGCTGTCCCGCAAGACCTCACCTTTTTTCTCTTTTCCTCTCGGTGTTTGCTCAACAGGCGTCCCCGATCACTCCAACGACGCAGGTGTAAATCAAGCTACCTCTTCTTCCGATCCTGCCTTCAGCGCCGCCCTCTTCGAACAACTTCACAAAGAAACGATGAAATTCTGGTTGTCGTTCCTCACTCAATGCACTTACCAAGGAAGGTGGAGGGAAATCGTTCAGCGTTCAGCTCTAGCTCTCAAGGTATGTCCATGTCCTGCTCTGGGGAGGCCCACTCGAGCTGATATGATCGAAATTTACAGCTTTTGACTTTCGCACCAACCGGAGCTATCGTCGCCGCGCCTACGTTCTCCTTACCCGAAGATCTAGATGGGGGTCGCAATTGGGATTATCGCTACGCTTGGTTACGTGACTCGGCGTTCACGGTGTACGCTTTGTTGCGTGTAGGGCTCAAAGAAGAAGCAGACGCATATGTCGATTGGCTATCTGGCATACTTCGGAACCGAAACGCCGACGGTTCCCTCCAGATCATGTACACCATTCACGGAGGCAAGGACATCCCTGAGATCACCCTCGACCACTTGGATGGCCACAAAGGATCTAAGCCCGTCCGTATAGGAAACGGAGCAGCGGATCACTTACAACTAGACATCTACGGAGAAATCATCGATGCAATCGTACGTTGTCTTTCCGGTTCAGCTTCTTTCGTCGTGAACGAGAACAAAGCTGAAATTTCCACATTTTCAACCCGGAACAGTACATGAGTCAACGTTTGTCTAGGCCTCTCTCTTACGACAACTGGGTACTCGTTCGAGACATCGTCGACTACGTCTGCGAGATCTGGCAAGAACCGGATCTTTCGATTTGGGAGGTCAGAGGTGAAAAGCAAAACTTTTTGTACTCGAAAGTAAGCTTCTTTCACCCCTCTTCCATCTAAATTGCGATGTACTGACTTCACAATCGTCTCTGTATAGGTCATGTTGTGGGTCGCTATCGATCGAGGTCTTCGTCTTGCCGACAAACGTTCTCTCCCTTGCCCGAACCGTGCGAAGTGGTTGGCGAATCGCGACGCTCTCTACGACGAGATTCAAACGAAGGGATAGTGAGTCAACCCAATAACTCTGTCTTGACTCGAACGTTCCGCTGACTCTCAACGTTTCGTCGAATAGCAACAAAGAACTCGGTTTCTTCTCTCAATCTTACGAAAACAACGACGTCCTCGATGCGGCGGTCTTGATTATGCCTTTGACCTTCTTCACCCACGCGGCCGACCCTCGTATGATGTCGACGATCAAAGCGATTATGCGACCTCGAGACCGTGGAGGACTTTGTGAGCACGAGTTCTTTCTATCGCGCGTCGAGATCTCCCGCTGACACACCTCTATCGTGACTCTCTAGTCGAGAACAACCTCGTCTATCGCTACGACACGGAGAAAGTTGACGATGGAACCGGAGGAGGAGGTGAGTCTTCAGGCTGCTTCTCGAACTCGAACATACCACTGACGCAACGATGCCTACAGAGGAAGGAGCTTTCTCGATGTGCTCGCTCTGGCTAGTCGAAGCATTGGCGAGGGCCGGAGAATTCGACCGATCGCTTCTCTCGAAAGCGGTCATGATTCTGTGAGTTTGAATCTCGTATCGAATCTCTCTCTCTCGACTGACTCGAACCTTTCCCTGTCTGCAGCGAAGATTTCATTGGCTACATGAATCACGTCAACTTGTTGTCTGAAGAGATTTCAAAGGGTGGAGAACCTCTAGGAAATTTCCCTCAAGTAAGTTCTGCGCTCTTTCAGTCTCTTCTTTCGCGGGAGACTGAGTCAGTGCGATTGCTTCTCTTACAGGCTTTCTCGCATGTATCCCTCATTTCTGCTTGTTACAATGTATCAAAGGCTACTGGTGGTCATCTCGCTCCTGATGTATAGACAGGGTTCCCAATCGCTTGTTTCCGTAGTGGAATTCCTATAGTTTTGCATTCGTACTTCTTCACACCGGTTCTCTTCAACTCTTCATGTTTCTATGCGTGCTCGTAACGCTATCCGTACTTGCTCGAGATCCCCAACCTCCTAGTCAAGGCCGAGAGATTCGTTCAACTTTGGCTCAACTTTCTCCGTCTCACTTCTCTATGACCTTACCCGACCCTCATGCCGAACTCGTCGCTCAGTGGATAGAGTAAGCACTTACAAACCCTCTGAGCGAGTGGATTAGCTCACAACGTCCTACAGGGATCAGAAAGGACTCTCATCAATAGCGATCTTTCAAGCCGAAGCTCTGCCGTTCCAGGTCTCCTGCGCGCTTTCAGAACTCGTCAGAACCCCAAAAGGAAGTTCGACGATAGTCTACCGCGAGAATCCTGCCGCCTTGAGCTTCTCAGGTCTCGACAGAGTCGCTGGTTTCGATATCTCGTTTCGCGACTCGATTGGCGAGGAAGGGGTTGCCGTACTGGCTGTACTGTCGTTCCCTGATCTTAAGGTACGCTCAACAGTCTCTCTTGCTCCTTTCTGCGTTGTGCTGATCGCCGTCCGTCTTCGCTACAGGTCGTCAAGTCGATTTCACGCCAAATCTCGCTCAAATCGACCCCATATGTTCATTCGTTCCTCTCGTTTCGCGAAAGTGATCACTACGTTTCCCTCTTGCGTGAACTGGAAGAGTCGGATCACGAACAACCTCAAGTTTTGTTCGTCGACGGAAACGGACGCTGGCATCCGAGGCAAGCTGGTAGCGCGGTAGTTGTAGGGGTCAATACTGGATTACCTACGGTTGGTGTCGGTGAGCTACTAACCTTCTTCGAAACGATACCTCGAACTGAGGGGCTTGCGTTTACAGCGAAAGATTATCATCCGATTCATTCTTCTGATGCCTTTGCCGACGACGCTTCCCTCGATACGGCGCTTCCTTATCCTCGAGACTTTATGACGTCGCAGAAGGGAATGCGGAAAGCCTGTCAAGCCCTGCTCGAACGACGGGGAGACTGGATGAAGCTGCCTGGACTCTCTCAAAAGAACGAGTCGAGGGTTAGCGCTTTCGATTCTTGGGGTGCTGTGAGTGGATCTCCTCTTCATGTGCATGTGCAAACGACACAGTCTCACGATGACGAATGTTCGTTCAGGCGCTCCTCGCTTCTCCAGCTCGAAACGCTTCAAATCCGATTTTCGTCTCACCTGGTCATCGACTCTCGCTCGAGACTTCCGTCAAACTCGCACTAGCCTGTTCAGTCAATGGAAAGGTGCCTGAACCTACACGACAAGCAGACTTGATCGGTCGAGCCGAGGTGAAGCGGATTTGGGGTTGAAGCGACACAATCAAGTCGGAACGCGACCGGAACATCCACGAGAACTGTTCGACGTAAGCTCCCTACCCTCTGAGAGAGACAGACCTCGCACTGACTAACGTTCCGGGAATGCAGACCTCACGACACTTGCGTAGAAGCTCGTTGGTTCGACAAACAATCCTCGGCACCAGTTCAACAATTTGCACACCTTAGCTGAAGACGGCTCTCTACGCAGTCATTAGTCGGTCGATCAGCCTAGCCGACAGAAGGCTACGAGACGGCAGAAAGAAGGAGAGGGAAAAGGGTACTGCAATTGTTTATTACTTTTGTCGCGCGCGAGGTAAACAGAAAAAGAGAGAATCTATAGAATACTAAGTAAGACAAGAGTTTTGCGATAAACGAACGAGCGGAAGGGACTAGTCCGGGAAGAACGTAAGAGGTAAGTCCGACAACGAAGACCAAGAATCAGAGACATCGACAAAAGACGAGTTTTTGTTTTTAGATGTGGGCTGTGATACTGTCGGGTTTGACTCCCTCGTAAGCGACTCGGTACTGCTCAGGCCAAAGGAATCAGCTCTACAATACAGGACGGAGACAGCGGAGGGAAACGTACGACGAAAGTGAAGAGAGGGTATTTCTCGACTTTTCCTCTAGATTTGAGGAAGTTGTGCAATTCGAGCGCGGTTTGAACTCCTTGAAGCTTTTGACCGTTCAGGAGTTCCTTCTCGAGTTGATCGAATGACTGCGATAGCGACGAACCTCATCAATTCTGATCGTTCCAGAGCGTTCTCGCGAACGGGGAAGGGAAAACTAACCTTCCCACTAGTAACGAACGCTTCGGCACACTTGCGGTTCCTTCCTCCGAGACAAGAGGTGATCAAGTCTGCGATACCGGCACTCTCTTGTACGAAAGTATCGGCTTCGGTTCCCGGGAAGAATTCGAGGGCGAACTACAAGTGACGGCCTACTCAGTCAGATCAATCCGCACGAAATGCGAGGAGAGGTGGTGACTCACGTTCTTCATCTCGAGCATACCGATTCGCATGATGGCAGCCTGATAAGAGAGACGGCGTTTCACCTGCTCAGCTTGTGAAACTTTCCTAGCTGACAGGGAGAGGTCTCACCTTTGCGTTGTTTCCCCATTGTAGACCATCGATCAAACCCGCTGCGACTGCTACCACATTCTTTAATGCCCCTCCAAGACTAACTCCGAGTACATCCTGATTGACCGAAACCCTAAAGAATTCCGTCTCGAACAATTTCGCCCACTTCTTCGCCGCTTCCAAATCCCTACATCCAATCGTAGTCTCACTAAACTTGTCCTTCGCTACCTCGTTCGCAATGTTCGCTCCGGATAAAGCGGCGCATTCAATCCCTAGGTGTTCTTTGATAACTTCGCTGAAAATGTGAATCTTGTCATCTTTCACTTCGACCCCTTTCACTAACGAGATCGCCTGAGCATCGGATGGGATGTGACCTTGAAGTTGTTTACAGGTGTCCGGGATGAATTGATGGGGGATGACGAAGATTAAGGCGTTCGCTCCTTTCACAGCTTTGAGGAGGTCGGGTTCGGCGTGTACGTTGTCCCCGAGATCTACTTCGGGTAGGTATTTCACGTTCTCGTGCTTCTCGTTGATCTGAATCAGCACGCCCTCGAGTCAGTTTGCGAATCCTGTCGAGAGTCGTCGGATTGAATGAACTCACGATTTCCGTCAATTTGCGACCTTCAAACTGTGGAGATTCTGGAGAAGTTAGCTCTCATCGTTATTCTTATAGCTAATCCTCGAGAATAGTCACTCACGTCTTCCTCATAGCACCACATTTCCACCTGAGTATCAAACATTTCCGATCTCTCTTTAACGTTCTTACCTACCAATCTCGCGATTGCCGATCCCCAATTCCCACTACCTGCAATCGATCACGTCCCATCCAAAGGGAGAAGATCCGATGAGAATCGCGAGAAAAGGGGAGGAAGAAGTTGAAGGAAAACGTCATTCTCTCTATCCACCTGAGCGGAAGAAGAGGAGAGAAGGAGCGTACCGACGATAGCTACCTTCCATTTATCTTGAACTCCCATAGTAGTTAACGAGCGAGTAGTAGAGGGGAAGAGAGGGAAAGGTGTAGTATGGAGAGGGAGGGAAGCCGATAGATTGAACGGGGGAACGCGAGTAGAAGGGCGTAAGGTCGAACGAAGGATAGTAGGGCGTAGAAGGCGTAAGATAGAAGTTCGGGAAGCCAGAGTGAGCGGAAAGAGGTGAAGAGCTTCGAAATACAATTCGTCGCTCGAGCGCTCGTCGATTACAATAAATTCCTTACTTTTCGATCTTCGCTTACAATCGTTGACTATCTACGTCAAACATGTAGTCTGGGGCCATCTTTGAACGTGAAATCTCGAGAGAAGCGGAGGACCACGAATACTCGCTCTAAAAGTTTAACGCGGGCTTTCTCTCGCCTACTTGCTTCCGAAACGCGTTCTCTGTGGGGCTTTGTACGATGTTCTTTCACTCTGCTTTGACCTGCTCGAAGGTCTGGGAGAGATGCGAGTTGGGAGAATCAAGTTGACTCTATTAGCAAATTCAATTAGTCAATTTCGTTCATGACTCACTGAGATTGACTCCTCTCCTTCTCCTCTCTCCCCATCCGACTCTTCTTGACTCTACCTCACACGCTCGCGCACTCTCCTCCGAAGCACTCCGACTAGAAGCCCACGACTCCATCTAAACTTCGAGTTCCCGCCCACGCCAAACTTTCAATCGATCTCTCTGCTCTCTCCACAAAGAAATGCCTTCAAACGGATCCTCGACTCCTAACCATGTCTCTAGATCAGCCCGTCTGAACGATCTCGATGATACTCGAATCCGTAATATTCGTCCTTTGATTCCTCCTCAAGTTCGTCATTAATTCCTACCCCCTCTCTCTCTTTCCGTCTTCCTCCGGCTGATGAGATGAAATGGGGAACGATTGCTGCAGATTTTGATGGAAGATTACCCTCTTTCTCTACGTGGTAAGTTCAACTCATAGTCTTTTCGCTCTCGAATTTTCGAGGTTGGAGGGCGTGAAATTCTGAATGGGTTTCGCCTGAAATTCGCTGCTCAACTGACTCTCTCGATTCTTGAATGCCAGCTGCTGCGACGGTCATCGAAGGAAGGAAAGGTGCTGAAGAGATCTTGAGGGGGGAAGATGATCGACTACTTGTCGTAAGTTACCTCACTTCATTTGACTTTCGTTTGGTCTTCTCGCGAGCTCACCCTCTCCTGTTTCATTGTAGATTGTCGGTCCTTGCTCAGTTCACGTATGTGCTCCTCGGCATTTAGTCCTGTGCCCAATCGTAACTCACGCAGATCCACTCCTCTCAGGATGTTAAAGCCGCGCTTGAATACGCTCAACTCTTGAAGAAATACGCCGATGAAGCGAGTGACGATTTACATATTCTCATGAGAGTATACTTTGAGAAACCTCGTACGACCGTTGGTTGGAAAGGCCTCATCAACGGTTCGTTCTCCCATCCCATTTTCTCCCTCCCGTACAATCCTAACTTCTCTTCGATGTTTCGGTGTGCAGACCCTCAACTCAATGGTACTTTCCAGATCAATAAAGGACTTCGTCTAGCACGTGGATTACTACTTGAGATCGCAGAGATGGGACTTCCTACCGCAGGAGAATTGTTGGATTCCCTTTCACCGCAATGGTTGGCAGATTTAATGTCGTGGGGAGCTATTGGTGCTAGGAGTGAGTCGTATAGGGTCTTCAGTACCTTATTCTGACACTGTACTGAAAGACGTCGGTTGCGATCTCACTAGCTACCGAATCGCAAGTTCACCGTGAACTCGGTTAGTCCTCCCTCTCTTCTTTTTCCTCTTTTCGCCTCCCCTCGATGCGTGAGTACTGATGAGGAGTGTGAGTCGTTGTCATTGTTAGCGTCGGGAATGTCTATGCCAATCGGATTCAAGAACGGTACCGATGGAAACCTTCAAATCGCGATCGACGCGATCGGTTCCGCCGCTACTTCTCACTCTTTCCTTTCCGTAACTAAACAAGGAATCTCTGCTAGTCAGTCAACTTGGTTCACCTACTATGCTCTGTCAGTTTCCAGTTACTGACGTGACAGCTCGAGTAGTTGTCGAGACGGAGGGAAACCCTGCTTGTCACGTGATTTTGAGGGGAGCCAACAGTGGCCCGAATTACTCGGCTGAACACGTCAAGAAAGCTGCTGAAGGATTGAGGAAAGCTAAAGTTTCTGATAAACTCATGATTGACTGGTCAGTTTTCTCTCAAATCTCTCTCTCCTCTCTAATTTAATCTCCCTTTCGACTCTCTCAAACTCACTGACTTTGTTGGTTGAAATGTAGCTCTCACGGTAACTCTGAAAAGAAACACGAACGACAAGTCGTCGTCGCTGAAGATATTGCTCGACAATTGGGTTCTCAAGAAACTGGGGATTCGGTGATGGGAGTCATGATTGAATCTCATTTGGTTGAAGGGAAACAAAGTATTCCTGCTTCGGGACCTTCCTCTCTAACTTATGGTCAATCTATCACGTTAGTCACATCTCCCATCTCCCCTCTCTTCCTCGTTTTTAGCTGACGAGCGTTTGTCTTTGTGCGGTTGTTCAGGGACGCATGCATTTCGTGGGAAACTACCGTAGGAGTACTCAACACGCTCAGGAAGGGAGTTCAAGCGAGAAGGGAATGGAGAGGTCCTCAAAAAGGTCCCGATACGACCCCGTTCGAACCGGCGAGGAGTCGTGAATTGAGCGCAGAGGGAAAGAGGGATTTCAACGATCCCGCGATCTTCAACCGTGCTTAGATACGTGCGGGAGATCGTGAGTGAGGAGGAGAAGGAAGAATGGAGGAAAGGAGTAGGGTTGTTTGTGAATAGACATGAATTGATTTTCGTTTGTTTTCTGTTCTCCTTTTGATGCTTTCGAAATTGAATCGTTTAGATTCTCACAGACATTCTCTCTTCGTCGTTCCGAACTGATCTGGTAGTGAGAAGAGCCCTCATTTCTCATGTCAAGTAAGATGCCGCGCGAACTACAGTTCCGAATGACCTTTCTTCTCCTTCGCGCCTGACGATGATGTCCCTGCGTGTTTACTGAGGAAAGCATGAACCTTATCATACTTGATCGGACCTACTCAAATCACTCGTCGTCAGCCCTCACTCACCAAACTCCACAAACAGGTGAATATCTTCGAGTGTTGGTTGAACTCACCCTCATATTTCTCCACTTGATCCCCTCCCTTCAACACTAATAAACTCGGTAACTTCTCTACTCCAAACACTTCGAGTCCTTCAGGTCCAATTTTCGTATCCCTCGCAGCGTAGAAATCTAGGGATTGGTGAAAATCGGTAGAGAGAGCTTTATAAAGTGGAGTGACTTTTCCGGCAGAGGTGAAGAGGAGTGAAATAGGTTTCTTTGATGCCTGTAACCACAACAAGGAGACAAGAATGAGATTGATATGAGTGTGACTACTAAGGGGAGGAAAGAGAAGAGAAGAGAAGAGAGAGAGAGAGAGAGAGAACGGACTTTGGATTTCAAGCCTTTGATGTCTTGGAGGGAAGCGGCTCGTTTAACGAAAGTTGGCATAGTGCTAGTGGCGTGTGAGATAATGTCTTTGGCAGTTCGGGGTCCGTCGTAATCTAACGTGGTTTGGAGGTTAGCGTGAGAACCGGCTTTTGAGATGAAGGAAGAGAAACTCACTTCTTGGAGGGGCAGAACCGCCAGGGAAGATCTACACGCTCAAGAAGGACGTCAGTACATGTAAGAGCACGAGAACCCTCGATTGTGACGTACTTTGATGGTCGGAAAGCCTGTGTACAACAAGTCAGGATGAAGGTTCGAAATCAGCTCAAGATGAACTCGTTCAAGGCTTTGCAAAGTGCCTCACCCTTTACACCGTATTCACCGCATAGCTGTTTATTCTGATCTTCATCGCAATCGACACTGACTGCAAAAGAGGGTGAGACCATCAGCAATCAATATCGCAAGGAACAGGAAGGGAGGGAATGCTCACCGATATTCACGAGTCCTTTCAGACTATCGGCTACCTTGTCCGCCTCCGGAGCTAATTGCTTACAATACCCACACCATGGGGCGTAAAAGATCGAAACTGTTTGCTTCTGTCAACGTGAGAAGAGCGATCCCGAGGGAAGTTTAGTCACTCAAACGAGCTCCATTCGGGAAAGAGGTGCAGTTCTCTCCGAGGACGAACGGCCAGAGTACGAGAGTACTCACAGGAGATCCTTGGACAGCTTTCTTGAACGATCTGGACAAGAGGGCTTTGACGTTTGGTGATCGGAAGACTGCAGCTTGTGCTGACGTTGCAAGAGCGAGAAGGAGGAGCGGCAAGGATAGGGATACGTGCATAATCTCCGGATAGTTCTCGTCGCTGTGCTGGGCCGCTGAATGGAGTCGCCGGAGTCGGAAGTGATGTGGAAGAACTCAACCTTTGAGAACACTCGCGAGTGAAGGTTTCTCCGTTACTCATCGCGCCAACTCGACTATATCCATTTCGGAGCTCGAATAGAGGCTTTACGAATCAGGCACAACAGAAAGTCGACCGTCGAAAGCAGTCTAGAGACCAAGTTCGGAAGGGAACTCGTTTCAGATCTCGACGCAGCAACAGCGGCTTTCAAGCGTACAACGAGGAAGTCAGAGCTGGAGTAGATTATCAGAGTATTTCCAAGTAAGTCAGATCCGAGTATGAGTCCAGCTATCCTCGCGTGTTGGAGGTAGAGCTGAGGAAAGATGAACACCTCATCTCCTCGACAAGCTAAAGCGCCGTAGCTGACGATATACTGTCTCATAAAATCGCCTAACAGACCTCCGTGCTGTTCCAACCGCAGTCATGGCGAGCTACAGTTACCCACCGCTGAAATTATCTCGCACCACTTCGGAAACTTGTCGTTCTTTCCTACGGACAGTCATCCTACTCTTGATCGCTGGAGCTGCTGTAGCATCTCGAGAGTTCGCAGTAGTCAGATTCGAGTCGATCATCCATGAGTGAGCGAAGTTTTCATATAGTTCTCTTCTCGAACTAAAATTTTGACCTTGGCTCTCGCGAAACAGATTCGATCCATGGTTCAACTTTCGAGCAACTCGGGTGCTGACGCAGGAAGGGTTCTATGTGCGTACGGAAGGATCTTTGGACGAGGAGCTTGAGCTGATTCGTCACGCTTCCATGTACTCACAGGCGTTTTGGAATTGGTTCGACCCGACAGCGTGGTACCCGCTCGGTCGAGTCGTTGGAGGAACCCTCTATCCCGGTCTCATGGTCACGAGTGGACTCATCTGGAAGATGCTCCACACATTCTCGATCCCGGTCGACATTCGAGAAGTTTGCGTTCAACTCGCTCCCGCCTTTTCCGGTTTAACGGCTCTCGCAACCTATTTCTTCGCCAAGGAGGTCGGTCAAGAAGGAAGTAAGGAATCGACGGGTCTTTGGGCGGCGTTATTCATTGCGATTGCCCCTGGTTACATCTCGAGGAGTGTTGCGGGAAGTTACGATAATGAAGCGATCGCGATTTTCATCCTCATGATGACGTTCTACCTATGGATCAAGACGGTCAAGACTGGTTCGGTACTCTACGCTGCTATCACCGCACTATTCTATTTCTACATGGTCGCTGCATGGGGTGAGGGAATCTCTTCCTTCCCACTCTCGTTCTCGACTGATCAATTTGACGCGTGCAGGTGGATACGCCTTCATCACAAACATGCTACCACTTCACGTTTTCGTCCTCCTCCTCATGGGTCGATACAACGCTCGACTCTACACGGCCTACTCTTCGTTCTACGCGATCGGTACTCTCGCCTCGATGCAAGTTCCCTTCGTCGGATTCCTCCCTCTCTTCACCTCGGAACACATGTCGTCTCTCGGAGTATTCGGTCTCCTCCAAATCATCGCCTTCGTCACTCTCGTCAAATCCCTCGTCCCCCCTCGTCAATTCACGATCCTCTTCCGTTCCGCCCTCGCCTTCGGTATCGCGATCGGAGTCGCCGGACTCTGGTTCATGACAAAGAGTGGCAAGATCGCCCCTTGGACCGGTCGATTCTACTCTCTCTGGGATACCGGATACGCGAGAGTTCACCTTCCCCTCGTCTCATCGGTATCGGAACATCAACCTACGGCCTGGCCCTCGTTCTTCTTCGACCTCCAAATGCTCGTCTACCTCTTCCCCGCCGGAGTCTACATCTGTTTCCGTGAATTGAGGGACGAACACGTTTTCGTCATCATCTACTCGGTCCTCGCGTCGTACTTTGCGGGAGTCATGGTTCGACTCATGCTCACCCTCACTCCGGTAGTCTGCGTCGCAGCAGCAGTCGCCAGTTCTTCCCTCTATCAAACTTACCTCGACCCTCGCGAACCCGACACTTCGGTCGTCGTTTCGGCTACTTCTCCCTCCTCCGCGACCCCTACAACGCCTTCTACCACCCAAAAGGACGACGAATCGATCGTAGCCGAAATCGAGGGAACGAATGGAGCAGTCGAAAAGAAGAAGAAGACCAAGAAAGTCAACTCCTCCTCTCCTTCGACAAAAGCCCACAAAACCGGAATCTTTGGACTCGACGCCCGCTTCATCCCGATTATCGCCTTCACGTTCATGTCGTTCCTCTTCGTCCTCCACTGTACCTGGGTTACTTCGACCGCCTACTCATCGCCTTCAGTCGTACTCGCGAGTCGAGCTCCCGATGGTTCTCAAGCGATCATCGATGATTTCCGAGAGGCGTATTATTGGTTGAGACAGAACACGAAGGAGGATGCCAAGATTATGAGTTGGTGGGATTATGGGTATCAGATCGCTGGGTTTTCGAATCGAACGACTTTGGTCGATAACAATACTTGGAACAATACTCAGTTCGTGAAGTCTCACTCCGAAGAGGACGTATTCATTCGCTGACTCTTCGTCGTCTGATTTCGTGGACAGTATCGCAACGGTCGGAAAGATCATGTCAGTTCGAGAAGAAGCTGCTTACCCATTACTTCGCAAACACGACGTCGATTACGTTCTCATCATTTTCGGAGGACTCCTCGGATTCTCCGGCGACGATATCAACAAGTTCCTCTGGATGGTGAGGATCTCGGAAGGGATTTGGCCCGAAGAGGTTAACGAACAGAAATATTTCACGCCGAGGGGAGAGTACCGACTGGATGATCAGGCGAGTGAGACGATGAAGAATAGTTTGATGTACAAGATGAGCTATTACCGGTAAGTTGTCTCTCTCCAGTCAGTCAATTTGCGTACTGTGTACTGAACAGCACGAGCCAACCTACAGATTTAACGAGTTGTTCGGTGGAGGACCGGCTCAAGATCGAGTACGACAGCAGACGATCCCTGCAGCTTCTATTCAGCTTGATACTCTCGGTAAGCCAGACTCTCTGCCTCTTCGTGGTGGTCAATTTCGAAGGCTGACTCGTTTGCGTTTCATCGTTTCAGACGAAGCTTTCACCTCCGAGAACTGGATCGTAAGTCGCCGACCACTCGACTCGCTATGCTATCCTATCACTGACAGCGACCTTCTCGTACGCAGGTTCGTATCTACGCCGTCAAGAAAGAAGACAACCTCGGACGAGATCACAAATCGGCAAACGCCTTCAACGCGGGAAAGAGGAAGAAGAGGAGTCAGTTGACGTCGAACCTAGGGGAGAAGCAGAAGAAAAAGAGTAGCAGTAGTAGTAGGAAACCTTGATTGAGACATCAAAAGGAATAGATGTGTGCGAAATCTGCTGAAAAAAATGACAGAATTATCTTGTTTTCGATGGACGAGCGACTTTCCGCTTGTGTTCTCCCGTCGTAGGAGTTCCATCTGCATCAGGTCTGCGAGCAGTAGAGCTTCCGCCTCTTGCAGACGTTTGACGACGAGACGAAGCTCTCGCTACGAAATGATTTCGAAACGCCTTTCGCTTCCGCTTCACCACTTCAGATGGCTCCTCGACCTCGACTGGCGCGCCTCCTCGCTCCAACTCTCCGAGCAGTCTACTCGACACCCACTGCACGTCTCCCGCCGCTCCTGTCTCAATCCCTTCATCATCCTTCAACTTCATCAACTCCATCTCGAGTTTCCCTCAACGGATGGATCCGCTCAATCCGAAAGCAGAAGAACATATCTTTTGCAGTGATATCTGATGGTACCAAAGTCGACGGGGTCCAGGTAGTCTTGCCGAAAGGGTTAGAAAAAGGGTTCGTTGATCTCATCTCCTCTCTCCTTTGCCTCCACACAGCTGATGAAACGCGGCGAGTAGCTTGACAGTAGGATGTTCAGCTAGTCTCGAGGGAGAATGGGTCGAGAGCCCAAAGCAGGGAAGTGGGAAAGAGTTCAAGGTTCAGGAAATCAGCTGGATAGGGGAATCTGACGCAGAGGTGAGCTCTTCATTGTCTTCGAGAGGGCTCTCGAGAGCTGTAGAGTGCCCTTTAAACTGACCGTGCGCGTCGGTTGGGACAGACTTTTCCGATACCGAATACGAAACAAGGAATTCCTCTCCCTCTCTTGCGACATAACGCTCACCTGCGGAGTCGGAAACAAGATATGGCGAGTATGTTGAACATCAGGAGCGAGATGAACTGGGCAATGACGAATCACTTCCGGGTTAGTCTTACGATTTTACGCTTCTTTCCGTTGCGATGACTGAACTCTCCGATTCTCTCGCTGTGCAGAATGAAGGGTTTATCAAGGTCGAAGCTCCGATCATCACAAGTTCAGACTGTGAAGGAGGTGGAGAAGTCTTCAAGGTCATCGACGCTACGCCTCCTCCTCCGTCAACAATACCAAATCAATCTTCTTCTTCTCCTCTGTCTCCCGCTACTACTCCCTCGCGCTATCTCAGCGTCTCCTCTCAACTCCATCTCGAAGCGATCGCATCCTCCCATCCACGAGTCTACGCTCTCTCTCCTTGTTTCCGCGCCGAAAAATCAGACACAGCTCGACACCTTCAAGAATTCTGGATGTTGGAAGCAGAACTCGCCTTCTTGGCTCCAGAACCTTCAGAAGCACTCGAACAAGTGATGCAAGTGACAGAGGACAGCGTCAGGGCAATCGCGAGAAGGGTTCAAGAGATGGACGATTTCGATTATTTGGCGAATACGAAGAATGGGAACGATATTGGATTGAGGAAGAGAATCGAAGGGTTGTTGATGGAGGAGAAATACCCGAGAATGACTTATACGGAAGCGATTAAAGTGCTTCAACGGGAGGAGGAAACGAATGGATCTCGATTCAAATTCAAACCTGAGTGGGGAGCGAGTTTACAAACGGAACACGAGAAGTACCTCGCGGAGGAACACGTTCGAGGTCCTCTATTCGTAACGGACTATCCTACTCCGCTCAAACCTTTCTACATGTTACGAAACCCTTCATCTCCCGACGAACCAGGTCCTACAACCGCATGTTTCGATTTACTCGTTCCTCAACTTGGCGAACTCGCTGGAGGATCCCTTCGTACCCATTCGGCAGAGACTTTACTCGAAACGATCAGGGAGAATCCGAAAATGAAGGAAGAGGATTACGATTGGTATCTGGATCTGAGAAAGTATGGAACGACGAGACATGGAGGGTTCGGATTGGGATGGGAGAGGTTGGTTGGATTGTTGACGGGGATTTCGAACGTGAGGGAATGTATCGCGTTCCCGAGAGCTGGAGAAGGAAGTAGGTTTTAGCTTAGGAATGGAAAGCTTCTTTCCCCATGAGCTGTACCAACGGACTGCAGTCGAGAGAGTAGGCAGTCGAGAGAATAGGGTTGCCTCCCATGAAGGACGTTTGAAGCTCTCTCAGGAAGCGGACTGACCTCGTACTCCCAGGGGGAGCGAAAATGAGTGAAGAGGGAAAAAAACGATATTGCGATTGATTTTACATCTAATTCTAACACTGCGTCTCGGTCGTCGTTAATCCTTCACAGAACCCCTTCATAGTGCCCGTCGTTGCATCTTTGATCTTGCGTGCGCTTCTTGGACCTGCGAAAAAACGAGAAACGTCTATTAGTGAGCTCTCGTAACTTAACGACGGCTAGCGAGTTCGCGCGTGAGAAGCAGAAACGTACTCGTTGCCTCAGTTCCATTCCTTTCTCGCCTAGCCTCTCCGGTTTCATCCTGAACAAGTAAGCATCCAATCCACCTACTTTATCAATCGTTCTCAACGCTCCCGCCGTCACCTTCAACCTCAATTTCTGCCCCAACGCTTCACTCCACAACGCCTTTGAATGTACGTTCGGTAACCAGGTACGTCTCGTCTTGTTGTTGAACGTTTCTCCGACGTTGTTTCCGGATTGAATCGATCGACCGTCGTAGAGTCCGGTTTGGAGTCGTTTTGGGTTCAGAGCGGACCGAGAAGTGTTCTTGAACAGGGAGAGGGTCGGCTTGAACATGATAGAAGGACTGGAAAGGGGAGAGAGATGAGAGGAAAGAGGAGAGATGGGAAGTGTCGAGGAGCTCTGATTCGCTTCTGCGCTGGAGTAAGGTGGTCTGGTCGAGTCGGACGAGGGGCTAGAAAGGGCAAATGACTGAGTACAGGGTGAAGGCAGAGGAGAAACCCAAGGAAACAATTCTTTCTCATCTTCATCAACGACTTTTGCTTCAACCTCGACAGAAATGGACGATCAAGTAGTAGGTGTACTCGGTGAGCTAATAATCTACATTCCGGGTGGTCGCAGTCGCTCTCGAGGTCGAAGGACAGCTGTATCAGGAGGTTCTCTCGAGTCGGAAAGGAATCGCTATCTTCCACTGCTCTTACAGCAAATGGGGACGGTCAAAAGCTTCGTAAAGCTGTTCGGGATCTTTATGAGCGACACGGAGCATCCAACTTTCGCTAGACACTGTCCTACGCTGACTTTCTCTTGACTCAATTTGACTCCCTCTAGGCGGAGGTCAACTCGGTCGCATGCTCCTCCAAGCTGCTTCCCCTCTTTCTATCCCCGTAGTCGTCCTCGATCCCGAAGTCACCGCTCCCGCGAAACAAGTTTCGTCTCCCCACCTCTTCCCCATTTCCGCTTCTTCTTCGACTCCTCTTCGACACCTCGACGGTGCTTTTACTGAAGCAGCCAAGATCCGAGAACTCGCTCAACAAGTAGACGTCCTCACGGTCGAAATCGAACACGTCAATGTCGATGCTCTGCAAGAAGTCGCAACTGAATTCGCTTCGAACGGAGGACGATCAGGCAAAGGACTCAAAGTCTACCCTTCCCCCGCTATCATCCGAACGATTCAAGACAAGTACGCTCAGAAGGTCCACCTCGCTCAACGAGGAGTTCCCGTCGCCCCCTTCCTTCCCATTGAAATCGATTCTTCCGCTCCCGTCTCCTCTGAAAACCCTTACCAACCTCTCGTCCCCTCCGTTCAATCCGCCGTCAAGCAGTTCGGCCTACCTCTCATGCTCAAATCGAGACATCTCGCCTACGACGGAAAGGGCAACTACCTCCTTCGCGAATCCGACGAGAAATCGATTCAAACCGCTCTCGAAGCTCTCATCCCTCCTTCCTCCCTATCGACTTCGACTCGAGCTCTCGGCGATCGTCTCTATGCCGAAAAGTTCGTGCCGTTCGTCAAGGAGGTCGCAGTCATGGTCGTTCGAGGTGCTTCAGGGGAGACTCGAGCTTACCCCGCCGTCGAAACGATTCACCGGGAATCGGTCTGTCATATCGTCTACGCTCCCCTAAGACCGCCGACGGGACCCGAATATGGAGTCGGAACGAAACAACGAGCATTGGATGTCAACGCACACAAGTCGGTTAACGAGCGAGCGCAAGAAGACGCTCAAAAGGCGATTGATGCGCTAGGAGAAGGCGCAGTCGGAGTATTCGGTGTCGAAATGTTCTTGATGGCAGATGGTCAGTCTCCTTCCCCCTCTGTTTGATACATGGAAGCTAATCTCGCGGATTCGCAGGTTCGCTCCTCCTCAATGAAATCGCTCCTCGACCGCACAACTCTGGACACTACACGATCGAAGCCTGCAACCTCTCTCAATACACCGCTCATCTCTACGCTATCCTCTCCTTCCCGCTCCCTCCTCTCAACTTTATCCCTCAATCCGCCGCTATGCTCAACCTCCTCGGCTTCTCTTCCGACGCTCGTTCCGATTTCCTCCAACCGAACGGAGTCGTCGCACGAGCTATCGAACTCGGTGCCGCTGTTCACTTATACGGTAAAGCCGGATGCAGGAAAGGAAGAAAAATGGGACACATTACGGTTCTCGGAACTTCCGACGCCGAAGTGAAAGCACAAATCGAAGAACTCTGCGAACTCCTCCCTGGAACCTACGCCGATAAACGATCATCGAACCTCGTTACTCCCGAAGCACCTTTCAATTCCCTTTCGCCGCTCGTTTCGATCGTAATGGGTTCGGATTCTGATCTTCCAACGATGAAACCGGCCGCCGCGATCTTGTCGTCGTTCAAGATCCCCTTCGAACTCTCGATCGTTTCGGCTCATCGAACCGTGTTGAGGATGGAGGAATTCGCGCACAAGGCGGCGGGGAGAGGAGTGAGAGCGATCATCGCGGGAGCGGGAGGAGCAGCTCATTTACCCGGAATGGTTGCGAGTTCGACGACTCTACCGGTCATTGGAGTACCTGTCAAGGGTAGTGTTCTCGATGGAGTCGATTCCCTTCACTCTATCGTTCAAATGCCCGTAAGTTCTCTCCTCGTCTTTCTTTCCTCTCTCGACCTCAGCTCACACGACACTTAAATCAGCGAGGTATTCCCGTCGCGACGGTCGGTATCAACAACTCTACGAACGCTGCTCTCCTCGCCGTCCGAATTCTCGCAACTTCGATCCCTCGGCTTCAAACCGAAATTGAAAGTTACGCCGACCGACTCGAGGAAGAAGTTATGGGTAAAGTCGCGAAATTGGAGGAGATTGGATGGGATGAGTACGTTACGAACGTTCTCAAGAAGTAGATTCTCTCCTTGTTTCGCTTAGACTCTCTATCTGTATCGACTTGAAACATCAATATTACTCTCGACACCGATTGGAGCGAGAAAAGAGAGAGAGAGGAATGATTGAAGTCGATTCAACATGTGAGAGGAAAGAGAGGTATGCAAACTGAGCGAGAGAGGAATCGAGTAGGAATGAGTAAATACAGGGAGCGAGAGAGGCGAGGATAAACAAGCGGAGGGGTGCGTGAGAAACAAAGAAAAACAAAAACGAGGTTGAGGGTATCGATTAGAAAGAGCGAGATAGCGTTAACAATGTCCATTGAGATCAAGTAGAGAGTCCTCCGTTCTCCTCCGGCTGATCAACCGAGAGCGGTTTCTTGACTCCGTCTTCGACTCTATCGTCGTTCGACTCGAGAGGCAAAGACTCCTTCCCCTTTCCTTTCCCTTTGTCGACGACGATAACTTCCGTCCCACCCGGCATCACGACGTTCTCTCGACTGCTCCCAGGTCCTCCTTGTTCCGTCTCCCCATCGGCATCATCAACGAGGTCTCTATCCGTCTCTTCCCCTCCAGACCCGCTTCCACTTCTCGTCGCTTCTGCGCTCACACCCGTCGGTCTTTCGACTGCTTCAAGAGCGGCGTCGAGACTCATCGGTGTACGTAATGAGCTTCCAGGAACGGCTCCCCCTCCCCCTCCTAGCATTCCCGTGAGATGTAGCGAGGAAGAATCGGCGAGAGTCGAGAGGAACGTGTTATTAGGAGGTGTTGTTGCGTTTGCGAGACTCGCATAGAGGTCGGAAGGGGTCGTTGCGGAAAGATGGGAAGAAGAGAACGGCATTGGGAGAGGTTGAGAACTCGACGAAGGACTCGCTCGTTGCGATTCTCCATCAGCCGCTTGATCGTCCTCCTCCTCTTCCTCCTCCTCGTCGTGATCGCCTTCTTCTTCCTCAGGTAGATCTTCCTCGTCACGTCCATCTTCGACATCAATCGGAGAACTCGGTTGTTCAGCGATCGAAGGTGCCCTCGAAGAAGGTCTCGACCTCCCACCTCGATGCGGCGTGACCGTGATCCCAGGAGGTAAACCATCCGGACCTGCGATGGCAATCGCTGAGCTCCTCCTCGAGTTCCCAGGTCGTCCACTTCGGATTGAACCGGCGCGGGAAGCGGGTTCTTCGGCTTCTTCGACGGGGGCCATCGAAGGAGGTTGAACGACTTCAGAGGAGGGTTCAGTAGAGGGTTCGGGAGAAGCTGCTGCGATGAGAGGTTCTTCGACGACGGGCAGTTCGGGAGGATCAATTTCGACGTCGGCTTCGAGGTCGGCGTACTGTTTTAGAACGAGGCGAATGAGCTTATGTCTCCGACGACGAGAACGAAAGGCAGGGAACTCACAGTTCGACAGAGAGGACAACAGAAACCCGGGTAATTTTGTTCGACGAGAGGTCGGATACATTTGAAGTGGGTAACGTGCGAACAAGGAGCGATGAACAAAGCTTGACAGACGGTGACCGGGTACAAACAGATACAACAATCTGTGATCGAAGCGGCTGCTGCTGCTTGTTGTGCTGCGGTAGGAGGAGCAGGAGCAGATTTAGGGAGGGCGGAAGAAGATGGGTGAGAAGGGGTTGCGGTCATCGCGGTACCAGAAGTTGGAGTCGGTTCCATCAGTGATCCTCCTCCGAGTGCTCGTAGTTGAGCGAGAGCCGCGGTACTGTGAAACAACAAACAACCTCATGAGACCACGCCCGGCGAATCATGAGATGGAAGACTCACTTGAAACTATTCGCTCCTCTCTGCCAAGCTCTGTTCAACTCGACTCGCATCTTGACACATCTGTAAATCTCCTCCGTACCACCTTGATAATCCACTCCAAGTTGTAGCACATCTCCATCTTTGAGCGGGAACGGTCTACTTTCCGAATTCGGAGCGCTCAATCGAATGTGATTGAGGAAAGTACCCGAACTCGATTTCGTATCCTTGATGAAGAATTTCCCTGATTCATCCGTCCAAATCTCTGCATGACCCCTCGAAACGACTTTGGATTTGAACGCGACTCGAGCTGGATCGGTAGGAGTCGATCCCGCTTGAGATTGATGGTGGTTCGAACGGTCCGTGAATCGTCCGACTTTGACGATCGCGTAAGGGGCGAGATCTCGTTCGATTGGTTCAAAGTGGAGAGAACGGGAAGATTCGAGATGAGGGACGAGTCGAAGTCGTTGATTCTCAGGAGCCGCAGATTCACCGGAAGTCGCAGTTGCTGAAGGTCGAGCTGCTGCAGATCCACTCGGAGTCGCAGGTCGAGAATCGGACATTTGGTGATCGCCTCCGCTCTCGTTCCCCTGACTCGTGATTGTCGTCGCTTGAGGAGGTTGAGAAGAACTCCTTCGATGTCTCGTTCTCAACGAGGATGACGCTCCTTCTCCTGCCGATCCACCTACATTCGCTCCATTCGACGAAGTTCTCTTCGATAACGACCTCCTCAACGCAGGGAATCCATAACCGTTTCCCCTTTCTCCCGCGCCACTTCCTCCCGTTGGTGAAGGAGGTTGATCTCCCGCGTTCGAACCAGGTGAAGTTGTTCCTGGACTACGTTGTGCTGATGAAGTCGTCCATCCACGAGGTCGTCTCACGAGGTTCCCCAAGGAGAGTCCGAATCGATTCGACGAAGAAAGGGAAGGGGAAGAAGGTCCGCTTAATCCGGTTCCGCTTGCGCTAGGGGACGAAGAGAGTGGTTGGGAGTTGCTACCGAGGTAAGGGGATCGAGGGGGTTGAGCTAAAGGAGTAGGGAGTGGAGAGGAAGCGGCGGGGGAACCTGGTCCACTTCTTTCCCCGATCGCGTCGGTTGAACTGTTCATCGGTACTCGTCGAGTCTACTGAGCTCTATGGCGAGCTATGAGCGGGTCGAGAGGTGAGGAGAGGGAGAATTGAGGAAAAGGTCGAGTGACGCTCAATTTAAAGATGAGAAGAGGGCGGGAGAACGCGGGGTAGTCGGATGAAGGGGGAGATGGACAGTCGAACGGCTGTACAGGTCGGGAGTTCTGAGTCGAGTTTGATCGAGTGAGACGAGGTGAGAGTGGGAGAGAGAGTGCGGGGTGAAGGAAAGAGGAGGAGGAGGACCGCTTCAAACTATTCCAAGAGGGTCGTCACGGGTGTGGTCGATTCGCCTTTGTCTGTCGCTCAGGTGGAGGAGGTGAAAGGCGTTCTCAAAGATGCGTGAGAAAAAGACAAGGGAAAAAGTTGTGTTCGCCCTTCTCAGATTTCGCTTTCATTTTCGCATGGCCGGTAGCTCTACCTCGAACTGGCTCGTTCAATCTGTATGAAACGCTAAGCGATCTACGCCTACGGTAACATCGGGCCGTAGTCGATTTCAACGCTGTCTCGCGAGCAGAAACTAGTAGGAGCCAAGAACTCTCGTTTCTTCGAAAGAAACTCGTCAGCGCAGCGAGAACTCCCCCATCTCACTCTGCTACCCTGTCATTTGCCCACCCTGTCACCCAAGAGCAGCCATTCGGAAATGCCTCGAGAACCGCCGCGTGGAAGCGAGGCGGAAGAAGGTAACGAATCGAAACTCTCCGACAGTTCTGAAAGTTCGCACGACGTGGGTCTTCGAGTCGGTCTTCGAGGAATGCAAAGGTGGATGAACGATTTCGAAGAATCCTACTGCTGTAGTGTCTACACTGTTTGATCCGATCACCGTCTGTGAGAGGGAGGGGAGAAAGCAGGAGAGGAAGGGAAGAAGAACAGAGAACGGAGAGCTTGGTTAGAATCATCGAGGGAAGCAAGAAGTAGCAGAGGAACTTACAATTTCTTCGACTCGAAGAAGAGCCTGAGATGCCGTAACTGCCAGTAACAAGTCGCTCCCAACGTAACCAACTGAAACAAACTCCACCACACCGCTCTCGAATTCGTCTTCTCGCTCAACACTCGAAACTCTGCTTCCCTCTCCCTTTGAAACTGTTGTTCCCTCCTGATATCGGCTAATCGACTGTTCAAATCCCTCACTTTCGAAGCTAAATCTTTGACATGTTCCCGTTCTCCATCTTCGTCGACTTTCGCTTCTCCTACCGCAATGTCGAGGTGCATTCGAACGGAAGGAGTCGAGAACCATCCGCCGGTGTAGTTCGAACGGAGACAGATCGTATGGTCCCCAGCTTCGTGCGATGTGAAAGTGAATTTTCCTTCGGGAAGACCTCGAGTGTTGACCACTTTGTCTCCCGTGTCGACCTCCTGTTTCACTCAACGAGTAATAATGAAGTTCTACACCTCCTGACTTATGAGATCAAGGAGAGTAGAAGCTCACGGAGACGACTATTTGAATTCCTAACTGATCATTCACGATCCAATTCTTACTCGTTTCTTGCCATTCCTCCGCCTTGTAATGACCTGACCGTACCAATGCACCAATGCAGCCCAGTAGAGTGTAGCGCGAGCAAGGTATAGTCAGTTTGGACTGTTTGTTGAACCACGTAACACGCGAACAAGAAACAAGATTCTCTAAAGAAACGCACCAACTACGATCGTGTCTTTTGGTAGTTCCTCGAGGAAACATCGGTTCTCTCCCGCGTTGAGGTAGAAATATAGCGCGTTTGATAGTTGAGAGAAGCCGAGGAGAACGAATAATGAAACGAGGAGGGGCCGCATCCTGGTCGAAGAAGGGAGGGACGTCGGGGGAGGGAAGGAGTGCTGGACCGTAAAGAGAAAGAAAGGGTATCTGGTCGAGCTGCCGTAAAGGGGTCGTCAAAGTGTGATGAGGTGTCGGGAACAGAGGGAGAGTTTCGCTCGTCAACTTCTTTCTCCGACCTCTCACTTCTCGTTGGCTGGAAACACGGGGACGACCCCCCGAAAGACTATCATGTAAGAGCCGGTCAGTACTGTGCCGGCCAGGCTTTCAGCTGACCCGCTTGAATCATTGCAGTTTCAACTTTCGTTTCGTTTCTTCCAGGTCGTTTCTCGTCTTACCAACCTCCTTAGCTTGCCGGACGACTTCCTCTGCGACATCTTGACCGACGTAGACGCGAACTCATGACTTCCGCCTGTTCTAATCATCGCTGTTCGACAACAAGCTTAGGCTTTTCGCTGCGATTTTCGATTATATCGTAAGGCGCTTTGCGACGTTTCACCGCCAAGGTCTGCACTCTCTTACCAACGTTCCGGAGGTACAACACCGTCGGACACCAGGGACCAAGCGGGCTCGGCGAATTCTGGCGACGCTTACTTCGTGAGAAGAACAGGTTACTCTAAAGGAAGCGTAAAGCGCACATGAGGGAGAAATGTTGACCGGTTCTTGTCGTGGTTGCAAGTGCGTAAATATGTCAACAATAGATAAAAACAAGATACCTGGAAAAGAGTGCGAAGTGGATTCAAGCTTGATGGGCGAAACGAACGGGAATTCCGTAAACAACGGGAGCCGCTCCATTGAGATAGCGCAAATTGCAGACGTTTCGAGACTGGGCGACTGCCGAAGTGAGCGAGATTGGCGAGGGGCTGGCAGAAGAGGGGATGATGCCGGATTTCTCAAAGACGGATTGAGCGAATTTGTCGATGTCTTTATCCGTGACATCCCAGAGATTCGCGACGAGAGCGGGGCTACGATGGGAGAGACAGTCAGCAAGTGTACGGATCTGAAGAAGCGGATGCACTGACCATCCAGCGATGATGTAGTTGTAGGGAGTTCCGACCGGGTCAAAGTCGCCTTGATCCTTGAGAATACCTGAGGAACAACCCCAGAGCATCGTGACCGCGCATTTCGGTAAGTGACGAATCACTCGGCGTCGGATGTATTGTTCCGCTCCTCCGTGACCAAAGTACCTGAATTCAAAAGGGAGAGTCAGTCAGTCTGTGCTCACTCTCTCCTCGAGACGACGGAACTCACAAGAACAGATCCTTCGACGCGAGAGCTGATTTGACTTCTTCCTCGAGAGGAGCACGTCCGATAACCCCATCCCAATTCGCTTCGTTCGTTTTCTTCTGCAACCAAGGTTCGAAAGTTCGTTGAGTTGCGGCGAGATCTCCTCCTGGATTGAGCACGAAAGCGGCTCGAGCTGCGTTGACTGTCATCTCGTGCGATGAATTGTTTGCGGACGCAAGGTCGAGTCGATCACGGAGGAAAGAGAGCGAGGGGAGACGGCTGACGGAACGACCGAGGAGACAAGGGAGAGACTCCCAGGGGAAGGCGGCGAGATCCTTGTCGAGCACCAAGAAAGTGTGTTCGTCCGGATCGATAGGACGTTTAGGAGCCGATTTTGTGCCGTGAAGTTCCTCCAACGCTTCTCGCAAGTCGACGACGACCTGCACAAAGCGAGTGTCAGCTCGACTCGACTGTGGATGGCTGAGTGGACTGACCTGATCGACATCGGTCTCATCACAAGCGACGGGAACACCGCTGAACTGGAATGCTTCCGTCATGAAGAAGAAAAGATCTTCGAGATCCTCCTCCCGACTCGTAGCGGGTAGAGCAGCGACGCATTCGACGATCGCATCGTTGAGCTTGAAGCGAGTTGACTTCTTTTCGTTTGCAGCTCGAACGATTCCTCGCTTGAGAATTCGCTCGATTCGAGATCTGAACGACGCAAATGATTCCGCCGGGTGGGCTCTCACATCGCAGAAGACGCTCTAGTAACGTTCAGAGGATTAGCACACGAAATCGTATGAGGGAGCAGTAGACGTACTTTGAACGCTCCGAGCCAGTTGTCTTCGATCATCTGGAGCAAGTCTTTCAAACGGTTGTCGAGATCCTGCCTCTCCTTCCACCACGCTTCTCGTTCCTCCCTTGTCTTAACGTGCTTCGCGTTTTGAGAGCTGAGCTTAGTCGAAGCGATGATGTTGTTGAGTTCATTGATCGCGTCGTCGTAAGTGAACGATTCGTCTTCCCCTTCTCGTCTCGCGAGTCGATCGAGAGGAAGCTTGAAAACAACTGGTTCCGAATCTTTGCGGTGTCGAACGATGATGAGGTTGTCACGTTCGGAGGTGAGATGAAGCGAGATGGTCGTCCATTTCGGGGGGAGGAGAGACGACATTGATGGATCAGTGAGAGCTGGTTCGGGAGTTTCGAGGCGGTAGCGATCGCGCATCGTCACGAGTAGGCGACGATCGGATGACGGATGTTCGTCTCCCTCTTCTTCGACAGACGGAGCAGGCCAGAGGAGATCATCTTGTCGAATCGTTTGAGCGAGTTTGTGATCGATTGCGTCGAGCATCTCACGACGGAGGGTGACAGCCGTGCCGAGATCTGTGCGACCGGGTGATGATCAACAGAGGCTTTGGGTTGCAGAACTTCATAAGGACGTACCGAGAAGGTGAGCAACGCTGACAGCAGCTCGTTTGCTGGGTTTTCCAACGTTCGCGTGGAAAGTTCGCATCGTACCGGTGATGAGGGATAGTTCCCGTAGCTTGTTGGGTTGAGATCGCGAAGCGCTGTAAGCTGCAGCCCGAACGAGGAGACCATCGACGTCTTTGAGCGAGTTGAGGATCGTCGGTCCAGTTCGAGGCGTCCCGATCTTGACGGCGATCGTAGAAAGCGAGATACTCATCGCCGGAATCGATAGAACTATTCGAGTAATCTAGCTGAGTCAGCTTCGGACACGAAAGAAGTGACTCAGAAGGAACTAACCGGAATCAGGGAGCATTCCGAGTACGGGATCAGAAGTGCATCTCGAGAGCATGTCCTGGAGGTGAAGTGAAGCGAGCAAGAGAAGTTCGTCTGCCTTGTCCTCTTCCGACGAGGAAAGCTTCGCCAAGCGGCGAAGGAGAGCTTGACTTTCATCGGTTTTGTTTTGGAGTCGGAGAAGAGCGACTGGTTCGATGAGAAAGAAGAGCTCAGCTCTCGGCGAGGTCTGTCTCGTCAAGCAGAATGAGATCTCACCTTGCATGCGGACAATGAAGGCGTGAGAAGCGGGAAGGACCCAATCCGCGTCTGAGCCGCTTCTCGCTCCCGGAGACGAGAAAGGGTTGAACGGCGAAAGAACCTTGGAAGCTGATCGTTGTTGAGCCGGAGAGAGCGACTTGGCGGAGATGCTGCGTCGAACGGGGCTGAATGATGCGAGCCTCTTCGGTCAGTGGCAACGCAGAAGACTGAGGCAAGATTAGCTCACGTTTGTGACAATTCTGCCTCGGCGGCGCATTTGACGAATACCTCCAGATGCTTCTGCGCTTCGAGCAGCGAGCTATACGCTTCCTGATGCAGACTATTGCGAAGGAGGAGATCCGCTCCTAGGCGTCGAACCTCGATCGCTTCTGCACAGTTTGCCTAGTTTTTCCAGAGACAACGAGTCAGCCGAGGAAGAAAACCCTGAAGCTCAGTTGCGAAGATACTCACGTCTCCGAGCGTTAGCTCGACCTGTTCGAGATCGTTTCCAGCTTCCTCCCACTTTCGGAGAAGGATCTTGACCTCTGCACGAAGAGCGGTAGCGCGGGCAATGAGTCGTTGCGATCCGAGATTTTGAGCGAGATCGATCGTCTGCGAGGCATAGAACTCGGCATCTTTGGGAGATCCTCGAACGAGGTGCAAAGTCGAGACTCGGAGGATTGATAGAGCGAGTTGCTGTCACAATAGACGGTTAGCTGTGAGTACACGCCATGAGAGAAGCGAACAACTCACGTCTGCTAGTTGCCAGGCGAGACCGGCGTGAGCTCCTCCTAACGCGATCTGGTAAGGGTTTCTCGGAGATGAAGCGAGATCGTTCAGAGGTGTAACATGATCGTTTGGCTGAGCATTGAAGGTGGAGGAAGCATCCGAAGTTGGCTTCTTGACAGGTTCGAGACGAGCGATGTTGTTCAGAGCGCGATCGCAAAGTCTCATCGCTTGAAGGGCGGGTGCGAGTGAGCGAGCGAGATCTCCCTGTGTAACGAGCGCGCGATGAGCACGATAGACATTGACGAGATTAGCGCAGCGGATACAGCTTACTCTGCGATGTAGCATCCAAGAGTAGACGCTCGAAGCGAGAGCGACTCGTTGGAGGATCAAAGTCATTTCGACAATCTTTGTCGAGACCGATGCTGTTGCGTCCGGACTATTGATCGATTCGGCAGTGGTCATCGCTGACTCGTAGGAGCGAGTACTGCGGTCGATAAGGGTCAGTCACCAGGCCTCTACACCGACAAGAGAGGGAGAAAAGCGCACGCTCGATCGTGGTTTCCGATTGAGGCGAAGTATTCTGCGTGGATGAGCAAGCGAAGGATCTCACTCGAGGTATTTGAAAGAGCTCCACTGCTGGTTCGGTGTTCGGCTTGAGCGAGAACGGTTCCAGCTCGCATCGTCTTTCCGAGAAGCAGATACTCGTGAGCGAGGAACGAAGACGCAGTCACGAAAGCTGAAGGTTCGGGAATAAGCGTCATTTAGGAACTATACGAGATCATGGAGTAAGGCTACGTACCAGTATCATTCTCTGAAGGGAGTTTAGCCGAGAGCCTTCGAAGGAACTTGAGGAACGACATTTTGAGCAGAGAGTGACCGAGAGTACCGAGTAGGTTCGTCATTGTTTCTGCAAGATGTATCCCCGTTAGTCGTTACAAAGATCATCGAGACCAGGACAGAAGAAGAAACGTACCGAGTAAACGATAAACTTTCACAGGATCATCGAGATTCGATTTGAGGTTTTCCCCTTTCTTCGCTGGAGTCGGCTTGAACTGTCCTATTCTCTCCAGAGGGTCCTTCTCGGGGGGAGTGACTTGCTCCTGAACGGCGCCTGCTCCCCGTCGACTAGCGGCGAGAGTTCGAGAAGTTTGAGGAGTCTTGAGGGTCGTTTTCACTTTTGCGGGAGTTGCCGCGGCAGCTCTCGTTGTTCGTCTTCGAGTTGCTGCTGCAGGTTGAATGACGACGGCAGCGATAGGCGACCTGACGGGACTGGCCTGGAAGGTGACTTTCGATTGAGCCGCGATCGGAACTGAAGGTGAAGCGGGTAGATCGCCTTCGAGAGCTTTGCGTAGGATCGATAGAGACTGTTTCGCTTCTGCTTCGACGAGAGAAGACGAAGAGGTGAGTCGAGAGTGATGGGCGTGAAAGCCGAGGAAGAGGTGAGAGAGGGAGAGATGTTGAGCCGAAAACGCCGAGAGAGCACCATCGCGACCAGTCTGCGCACGGTAGGAATAGAGCGTGAGCACGATGGACGGATACAGGAGGGAGAGAGAGGAACGCACCATTGCGGGTGACGAACAAAGCTCGTCGATTTCAGCCGCGAGTGCTGCCGGTTTCAAATCTTGAGCAACGTGACTTCCGACACAGAGTTGCTGCATTGTTCTGACGAGTACGCGAGCTCTCCTGAGAGGGAATTCCGATGCTGAGTAGACCGATTCGAGGGAGGCGAGAACGGCAGAAGCTGCTCGTTGGGAAGAGGTTTGCTCGGAGACTTGGTCGAGCGCATGTAGTTGGAACTCGAGAAGGATTCCTCGAAGATCAGGTGATAGAGAAGTTGTGGAAGAGGCGAAGGAACCGCCGAAAGAAACTTGTTCAGGTGAGAGGAGGAGGTCAAAAGTCGAAAGTCTGGTCGCACGATCGACGAGCTTGACGAGTGGACTGTAGGTTTCGATCAGGTGAGATAGTGAACGCTGTGAGGCATCGACCGAGAGCTGTTCGAGGAGTGTCGGAGGTTGAGCGAGGATCGCAGCCAAATAAGCTCCGTGAGCAGCCTGTCATAAGTCAATGATCACCCGCTCAGCCTCGCATTTCTGAAGCTGCTAAGATGGGAGAAGACTGACCTTCTTGTCGTCGATGACATGCTGGGCGAGACCCAACAATTCCCATCTTCTCCCAGCGTTCTTTTCCAAATCATTCCTGATTTTCTCCCGATCTTCCCTTCTCTCCTTCGCCCTCTTCGCCTCTTGCAACATCTTCTCTTCATTCACTCCCTCTGAGTCCTTCACACCGAGCCCTTGCATTCCTTCGACGAGGTTGTTCTCCTCACGATCATCCTTCGCGAATTCCATCAACGTTTCCCTCGTCAAAAGGCAAGATTGCTCTGCGAACCTGACAGCTCCATCCCCCCTACTCGCCGAAAACAACCTCGCACCGATGTTGTAGAAGACTGAAGCGATCGAGTGAATCGGATAATCCAAATCGAGGTCGAGTTTCGATGTCTCGCTCGAGTCAGGGGAAGGGGGTCGAGAGCGGAGGAGAGGTAGAGCTCGAGAGAGATAGGCGTAAGTAGTCGAATGAGTCGTTCGATCCGAGATGGAGAGACTGTCGTGAGCGAGTAGGATCAAAGTTTCGACTCCTTTCGAGCGCATCAAACGATTTCGATCTTTCGTTTCGGTATCCTCCTCCGCCTTCTCGGGTCTAGACTCCTGTGAAGCGACTTGCCGTTCGACGACACTGACGAAGGCGTTGAGAGAGTCTCGGACAAGCTTGTGAATCTCGGAAAGAGCGGGATCGGTTGGAAGAGGAATCGGTTTCGAAGATCCGGCGAGAGTGACGAGTTCATCGGACCTCAAAAGAGTATTTGATTTGCCTGGAGGAGTTCGGATGAAGCGGCTGAAGATGGAACGGATTTGATGAAGCGAGTGGTCGAGTTCAATTGCGCGAGAACGAGGAAGACCGTTCGAATCATTCGGTGTTGAGCTCGTGGACAGCGACAAGAGGTGAGCTGCTCGACCAAAGTAGGCCGGTGTCCGTCGTAGAGCCTCGAGGAGCGTTTGAGTCTCTTTCGCTTGAGTCGGGTCGGATGACTTCGTGAAGAGATCGAAGAGAGCGAGAAGACGATGTAGCGAAGCGACGAGGCTCGACGCCTGAGAAGCTGGTGGGATTTCTGGGCCTGTCGACTTGGTCGGAACTGCGTTCAGAGGTGGAGAGGGCGAGCTGGAGGGAGAATCGGAATCGGGGAGGTATTTCGATACGTTCGAAACGAGGGAAACGTCGTTGGCCTAGTTCAGGTTCTCAGTTGATCAGTGATGCTTTCTCAGAGCGAGGCAGGACCTTGTCGTACCTTTCTCGCGAGATGTAGAACGACCTGACACAATTCCGTCCACTCAGCTCCAGCCCGTGAATGCGACGAATGAAGACCCTCCAAGCTTTGCATAACCCTCGTGAACGCATCTCCCGCTTCTTTTGCGATTCGTTCTGACGAATACGAGTAAGGAACGCCTTGTGCTGATCGACCGTACCGAAGAAGGATTTTGCGATGTTGAATGTGAAAAGCTGCTAGTTGAGAGGGAGACGAGGGGAAGGTCGAGGCGGAACAGAAGCAGAGTAAAGCTTGGATCCGAAGGTTGAGTAGAAGTTCGGGAGCTAGACGAAGGAGAAGCGCGTTTAGGTGTCAAGTTTCGAAAGCGGAAGGGAGAACAAGACGAGCTCACCAACTTTGTCCTCTGCACTGCTCGTACCGTTCGTAATCGCCTGAAATAGTCCTAGTAGAGTCGCATCCAGCTTCTGATCCGTCAAAGCTTTCTCCTTTTCGTCCATACTCTGTTCCTTCGACAGATTCTCCCACATCCGGTTCCAGTCGAGCGGTCCTCCGTCCCTACCTTGTCCATCATTCCGTAGTACTTGTTCCAACTTTTCCACGCGTAACCTCTGACCTTCTGACGAAGATGATAAAGTCGAAGATTTGAAGAGAACGGAGAGGAGAGATTGTTGAAGCGCCAAAACGAGCGGGACGATCTCTTGCAGTGTTGGGCGCCGGATCGAGGTTGAGAGGGTTTCGCTGAGGGTTGGAGGGGAGAAGTAAGATTGTGGAGGGAGAGGGACGACGAGAGAAGTAGCATGGGCGAGGAGAGGTGAGGTCGGGGGAGGAATAGATGGGAGCCCGGAGAGGGGAGTGTACCAAGACAGGATCGAGTTCCGCATCGCTGATAGTTCAATCAGAGCATATCGATACTGCGAGGGTAACATCCAGGTCAGACCGCGTCCTATCGGAAACGAGAGAGAAAAGCAAAACTTACGAGTTGAACCTGAATCAATTCTGCGATGAACCTTCCCGCCATCCCTTCTATCGACACTCGTTTGTTCCCCAATCTCAGATTATCCCTTCCGAGTTCTCTGAGCACCCTGAATGCTTTCCCTGCCTCTTTCGCTACTGATTCAGCATTTTCCTTTTCTTTTCCGTTCGTTCGCCCCGTAGCCGTCTTTGACGTGCTCGTTCCCGGTCTCGCCGACGAAGAAGACCTCGAAGAAGGCGTGGGAGTAGCCGCACTCGACTGTGAGGCTGGGGCGGAAGGTTGTTCGGCTCTGTAACCTGATTTTGCGAGATTCGATAAAGTCGCGAGGGAAGCGTTGATCGTCGCCGAAGCTTGTTTCGCGCGTTCATCTATCGAGAGTTTAGACTCCTCTGGTAACTCTGTCGGGGTTTCTGAGGCGCACTTGAGCCGGGAAGTCGAAGGAAGAGGTTTGTTTTGAGCGGTTGAACGAGCGAGAGGTTTCGTGCTGGTCGATCCAGATGGGACGCGTTTCGTTGTACTGGCCGTTCCTGTTATTCGTGTGGGTCTCTTTGGTGCAGTATCGAGCGCAAGGGAGGCGAGGTTGTCGACCAAGGATGGCTCAACTTCGGTAGGAGAAGCAGCGGTGCGAGTTGTACGAGCTGTCCTGTGTGGTAGCGCTCTGGTTTTCGATGGTGCTGGAGGTGGTCTCATCGCGGTCGGCATCCTCTCAGAGGCGAACGGTCGTAGTGAAGGAACCAGAAGACGCGAACTTCTGCAGCTGGAGACGAACTTCTCCTCCTTCCCGAATCAACACTCAATAAACCCAGACAAACAAGCGAGCATAGTATCAGCAGAGTCAGATCAACCGATTAAAGCGGCATCGAACCGAACCTTTCCCCCTCTCGCCGAGATGGCCTCACTGCCGACGTCTCAACCTTCCATCTCGTCGCTCCACTCCCTCGCAGCGAAATCCACGACGTCCCGACAATCCCAGCAGCTCTTACCTCCCTACCCGATCCATCCTCAAGTCGAGTATGTTCTCCTCGCCGAATTCGATATCGACGAAGGTTCAGTCCTTCGACACGAATATCCAGCTCCAACAGGGACAGATCAACATCTATTAGCCGAACATATGCTACCAGATGGTGCGCACGATCGAACGGAGGATTGGACCGTGTTTTACTTGAATCAGATCAAACCTTTGACGGTTAATCCGAATCTGCTCGCAACGACTCCGGAAGGTCTCGAGGCAGCGAAGAGTAACCGGACGTCAGCGGGAGGAGGAGGAGGAGCCGAGACATTCACAACGACGGGGAACGCGGAGAATGGAGGGCTGTTGTACGTGCTCAGCTTGGTCAGAACGAAAAAAGATGCGACCGTGCGAAGGTGAGCAACCTCAGCTCCATTCCTCCTCCCAATACCCGAGAACCTAACCCAGACTGTTCTCTGCGGCGTGATCTAGAGGAGCGCTCGTGAAAGCACTCGCCGTCGCTACTCGAAACCCCTATATTCAGATCTACAAACCGATCCTCCTCCTCGCACTCGAAGACTACTTCTCGACTCCCTCCGTCTCCGTCCTCGCACGACTGTACAATGCGATTAACTCGATCGATACGACCTCTCTACCATTCTTGAGTCTCGATGAACGGAGTATCCTGAGAACTTCAGATCGAAAAGATATGTTCGAGGAAAAGTTTGGGTTGATCGCAGGAGGAGGTGGAGGATCAGTCGTAGGACAGCACGAGGTGAGGAGAATGAACTCGAATATGAGTTTCTCGACAAAGAAAAGCAGCACGGACGACGTCGAAGTCGTTGGAAATGGTCGTTTCTCGTCAAACAACCAAATCCTCGCAGACGACGATTCATCTATCGCTGAAGTACTCAGTCCAGCTTCAACCTCGATCTCGAATAGCAACATGTTTCCTCCCTCCTCCGGAAACAACTCTCGATCACGTTCGTCAGGCAGTATCAGTTCTCTCCCTTCTCGACCACCTTCCTCGGCCGCCGCACATACGAATACCTCGACGGAAGATCTCACGACTTCGACCTCTTACGGCTCCCAGTCCCGCTCGAGAGCAAACACGATCACGTCTTCCGAAGGAGGCGATACTTTTTCGAATCTTCAACGAGATTTCATGTATTCCGCGGCGGCGAATCACCCCCTACCGAATTCGACGAGTTCGCCGGATGCTCAGACGATGACGGGAGGGAGGAGATCGCTACCTCCACCGGGTCCGTCCGTAGGGAAACCGAAAGATACACATTGGTACGAGACGAAAGTAGCTTATGGAGGATTGAACCTACCGATTCGGATACCACTCGGGACTTTTCCTTCCGAGGTTGGAGATGTGAGTCTCTTCTCCCTCCACCTACGACCTGGTGAAAGTGGAACTGACCGCTTGGTCTTCAGTATTCCTTGATCAACCTGATCCAAACTTTCTCCGCTCCCAACTCTCTCGTCCCCTCTTCCATCCTCCATCCATCTCTCCATACATCTGGCGCATCAACACCTCCGATCATTCTCCTCTTCAACGCGCTCGTAACGGGACATCGAGTCGTCTTCCTCGGACACGGTCAAGCGGCTGGAAAAGTCGCAGATCTCGTTCTGGCTGCTTGTGCACTCGCGAGTGGGTGTGGAACCGTGTTGCGTGGGTTCGAAGGGAGATGTTTCCCGTATACGAATCTGAGTAATTTGGATAATCTCGAGAATGTGTAAGCTGTTCTCGCTCCTTGATGCGTTTCTCTCGACTCGATTGACACAAGCCTCATTCGAGTAGACCCGGATATATCGCAGGAGTCTGTAACCCAGCTTTCGCAGATCGACCAACTTGGTGGGACGTTTTGTGCAATATCGAAACAGGCAAAATCACCGTCTCGAAAGATCTGAAACCTCCTCTCGCTGGAATCCAGGGCGGGATCAGAGGGATGAAACTAGATGGTGGGGATCGAGGGGGGGAGGGAGCCTCGAGTCACAAGGAGAAAGAGAAGGAAAAGGGAGATAAAGGCGAGACTGCAGATAACATCTTCATGGAAGAGGTGAGCTCCATCCGCGTTCTAACTCGGCAGTCTATCGAGAGAGACTGACGTCGAACTCGTTCGCGCGCGATCAGGTCCTTCACGCGATTCAAGCTCATTACGGAGAATCAGTCATCCGAGCTCGATTCACTGAATACGCCGCGAGATTCGTTCGACTCGCTTCTCGTTGGGAAGAAGAGACTTCCTCGATCACCTCGATTGGATTCCCTTGCGCGCCGTATCGAGACGGACGGCTGGGAAGTGGAGTGGTCTTCGGAGATGAACTACAGGGAAAGAAGGAATTGCAGAGGGACGCGGCGAGGATCGAGGGATGGATGGCGACTCCGAGTTATACTCTGTATCAACAGGTGAGCTTGATCCAGTTCGTCGTCGAGGCTCTGTTTTGCTCACCCTCGAACGGATTGCAGTACTTCCGAAACTCGCTCGAATTTGCACCTCTACGGGAGTTCGACCTTTATCACCAATTGTCGAGACTGCGTCAAGGCCGTCAACTATCGCCAAATGAAGTCACTCTAATCTTCCAGACCATCGCTCAAAGTCTCAAGGGCGAAAGGGAAATCACCGCTGTCAGTTGCAATTTCTTATCCTCTTCCAGCACCGATTCATTTGATGAGTGGCGATACTGACTCATAGCACCTTTTGTGAACAGCTATTGGCGCATTTACCATCTCATTTCGGAGGTCTCTTGCCTCTCTCATTCGGTCTATTCCACCCTTCGTCAGCCGTCCGTACACATACCCTCGACCTCTTTGATCAAATCGGTACAATACCCGTAAGCCCTTGTCTTCCCTACCGTGTAATCTCGGCTCTGACTAACGGGGTTGACGTTCTGCTTAGATTGGTAAAAAGTTCCTCTCCTCGTTAAACGCATTCCACCGTTCCGCATACAATCGACTCTCCCTCGAACGGCTCCACGAACAACAGCAACAACAGCAACAACTCTACGAAGAACGCGGAGAAGAAGGTTACGTCGCAGGTTCGAATCCGGCGCAACAACAATCGAACGGAGGAGGATCTGTCGCGGGATCTGCGGGAGGAAGGGATCGAGAAGCTACGGTCACGATGAACCTGTGGAATGGATCAGTGTCGTCTCCACCGATAGGTCCTCCTCCACCTTTACCGAATAAAGATCTATAGAAGCGGGAGATGAGTAGTTTTTGTTCTTCCAATTGTTGTTTCGTATCTTGTTGTCAATCCTAATATGGCTTACGAAGGTCTCTTCTCTCGTCGTCGCACGATCTTCCGTCTTGAGCACTAGGCTCACCAGGAGCATGTGAGAGCGAGACCAAACTTGTTCATACACATACTTTTGCAGAAACGAGATCACCACTTCCAACCACGGGCTCTGACCATTTCAGCCACGTTACAGAGTACTTATACGACGTTCGCACTCGCTTCAATCCCGGCTTGGAGGGCTCGAGAGGCAATTTGGATCGATTCGATAAATTTGAGAATCGCTTGACGACCAATCTCTGTAGACAGAAGATCAATGCAGTATGTAAGTCGTTGATCCGACGCGCCGAATACGAAATCTACGGCTCACCATTCTTCTCTTCAGCTACGCGATGAGTCTTTTCAAACTTCGAGACTTGTTCACGGTTGATCGAGTCGAATTCGAATTTGTTTTTGACGATGGCGACTGACAAGTCTTGTACAAGCTCGTAGCATTCTCGAAGGATCTCTGCGATATCAGGAGCTTATTAGGCTCGCCCAAGCAAGGCGTGCAAAAGATTCCGCCCGCACCTTCGAGTTGAGATTCTTCTGAGTCGTGTTGAGCTTTAAGACTCGCCATCAACGCTTCCTTGTCGATAGGCTCGAGATCATCCGAGACAGTCACAGCGAGGAGGGGATGAGAGGTCGAGGCAGAACAACGGCGGCGTCAGGATCAACGGCTTTGAGTGAGATTGAGAGCGCACGAGAGCGCACGAGAGCGCACGAGAGCGCGAGAGACAGAACGAGAATACGTACAGGTTGAGCGGGAAGAGGATTCGTCTGCGACGAGGTCGAAGTCGACGACGACGGCAATCGAGACGGTGCGGAAGCCTGGTATCGAATTCCTGGCGTTAGCTCAATCGACTCACGTTCTTATAGAGGAGAAAACTCACCATCTGAACGAGTCGGTTTTGCGATGAGAGAGGTTCGCTCGGATCGCTTGAGGTCGAGATCTGAGCGTACGAGAGAAGTCGCGGTCGCTCGTGTGGGTTGTTGGAGAGCTTGAAGGTAGATCTAGTCGGTCGGAACGGCGGTAGAGGTTGTTGTTGAAGCTAGGCAGATCCCCCCTCTTTCGTTCACCTCTGTTTTTTAGGCTCAAACAAATCAGGGTTGAGTCGAGGCGAGGCGAGAGGCGGTTGAGGTGAGAGATGAAGGTTTTGTTGAGTGCTAGCAAGCGGCGGTGTCGCGATTGGTGAGGTGTGAAGGTGAAGAGAGTCGATCAAAGTCGAAAGTGATGTGAGGCAGGGAGAAAGGCGGTGCTGCAGATCCCTCACAAAATCCCGAGTTTGCGACAAGGGGTGGCCAAGTTTGCAGGTTGAGGAGAGGAGCGCAAAGCTCCAGGAACTCTCAAATGTTTCAGTTCTTTTTCGCTGCAATCTTCTTCCGTCAAAACTTCCGCCGTATCGCTGTTGACAAAGTATGAACGGTACCTACGTATGGAGCAGAACTCAAGCTTTCTACCCACTGAATCCGGTGGCGATACGAGCGGAAAAAAGATCACGTGCCGGAAAAAAGTAAGAGTTCGGTCAAGCTCGCCTTCTCTCTTCCGATTTTTTTTTCAGCACGTGAACACTTTTCTACTCGTATCGCTTCCAAATCACACGGAGAGGAAGCTGAGATTCTACTCTATACGTAGGTATCGCTCGTACAGGGCCGAGAGCTCTCTAGCGAAATCGATTCGCAAATGAAAAATCGCGCGCAGATAATCTGAAACATTTCAGGGTATTTGGAGCTTTGCGCTCCTCTCCTCAGAAATCAAGTTGGCCACCCCTTGGTTTGCGACAAGCCTGTGTACACGCAATGTTTTTTTGATTACATTTTTCTAATTGCAAATTTCAATTACACAGGCTTGAGTCGAGCCTATGTAACTCCCCGGGTCTGCGATCGTGTTCGCGGGTTTGCCGCGGTTTTGCCGTGTGGCTTCGTGAAACTCAGAGAGGCGCTATACGCTCGAGAATGAAAGTCGGATCCGCTTTCTGAGCGCCTTTCGTCTCTTCTCCTCTCTCCCGTGCAAGCAGAGGACGCGCTCTTGGTCTCCACCTTGTATTCCACCTAGTTCTACACACGCGAGCGCTTCTATCCTTGCAAAAGTCGAAAATGAGAAGGTAGAAATTGCGCTCTTCGACTTCGACTTCAAACTTAAGTTTCATCGCTCTCGCATCTCTCGGAGCAACTCACGCTGCAAGGAAGTGGTACAGACAGATCAATTTGCAGATAACACAGAGGGAGAGTCACGGTGAAATCTAAATAAGACAAAAAAACGAGAACGAAAGTCGAAAAGAGAATGATTCAAGCGAGACCACCCCACCTTTGCGCCGCTCGCGAGATCTCCGCCCTCAGAGCGTCCTTGGTCTTCGCACTCGCGATCCGAGTCGCAAGATCTCGAGCACCCTTCCCGAACTGACCATCAAGAAACTTAACGACGCTCGTCTCGGTCCACCTCGTCTCAATCTCCAACGACGTAACCAACCCCTCGATGGTCTTCATCCACGTAACGTAAGTGAGCGTACTCCCTACCTCTCCCCCGAGTCGTGCCATCGCTGATCCGGGTCGAGGTCGCCATTTTGTCTTCCAGATTCCCTCGATCTCTTTCACCGGCAGACAGCCTTCCTTCCCCTGATCCCACTCCTCCCACACGCTCTTGACACTACCGAATTGGGTGATGACGTAGAATGGAATCCATTCTCCTTCTTTCCCTGGCTTCGCGCACCACCAGAAACTCATATTCTCGATCCTCCTCCCGTAAGTTGAGTAAAGCTGACGCATCTTCTGTTCTCAGTCATCAGGAGCGGGCCGGTACGCAGCAGGTTGAAGAATTGTCGAAGGACGACCTCGATCAGGGAAAGCAGGGAGAGGTCGAACGAAATCCGAAGATGGAGGTACGGAAGTTGAGCGGTATTCGGGACAGGTGCGTAGGACTGACGAGAAGGATCAAAGGAGAAGGGAAGCGAGTTCGAAGGGTGATGCTGTTGAGAGAAAATTGACGAGGAGGAGGAGATAGTCGGAATGACTGAGGAGGAAGAGATCGGAGTCGAGTTCGAGGGTGGAGAGAATGGGGAGAAAGGTGAGCGCTGACGAGGCGAGTAGGTAGAGGGAACTCTCGGAGGCGATGATTGCGGAGTCGTCGTACGAAAGGGGAAGGGAGGAATGGGTGAGGAAGTCGGAAAGTGTGAGGAAGTCGGAAAGTAGGATTGCATCTCCTGTTGTTGCTCGCGAGGGGATGCAGCTGAACGAGGAGGTACCCATCCAGGAGGAGGGCCCGCAGATTGGGCGTAAATTGGTTGAGTAGCGGAAGGACAAGGACGAGGGGCTGTTTCGACTACTGTAGAGATTCGGAAAATTGAAAGTCAGTTCGTGTCTGTGAAAGTCGACTCGAGTCAGAGAGAACTCACGAGCCGTCTGCGGTGAAGGTCTAGAGGGATTCTGTGTCAAGACCAAAGGGAAATTGGATCAGCACGATCGAATCAAACCGAACAAAGTCCACATTCCGACTCACACATCTGTTCGTTCGCTGTACCGTTGATGTGAGACCGTCGATAGCCATCTCCTTGAAAGCCTTACAATGCCTGTCGAGAACGCCCGCGGAGTCGTCGAGGCGAACGGGAGAGAAGAAATGACGACGACCGCTACATTCAACAGAGGCGGAGCAGAGCAGCGGAGACCAGAGAGGAAGGAGTGAGTCGACCAACAAGGCGTCGAGTGCAAGGTAAGGGATGGGGAGGAGCATCGAAGAAAGGGAACGACAAGCACCGCGGAAGTCGACCGGAAGTTCCGCATGGATTGAGTGGCTCGGTTCTTGTCCTCTCTCTTCCTCTCCCACCCACTCACCTTCCCTGCACCACGCACATAACACATCAGTACCTCACGCTTTATCCCCTCACAAACATCTGTTCCCCTCACTTTCTCTCGCCTTCTCCCAGTCTCCCATCCCCTCTTCATCTGCCCGTTCCCCTTGTGCTCGTTCCTCCTCCCTCGTTCCACCTCACACAATGGGGGTCGGAGGCCTCTGGAGCGCGATTCTCGAAAAACGAGGAGCACAGTTATCGAATTCGTTAGCATTGATGCTTTGGCAGATTCGAAAACGAAACTCTGAATCGGAACCGAATCCTCCTCCCGATACCTACCACTTTATCGACGAAGTGAGTCCGTACTTCTTCGTCGTTAAAGAACAACTCCTATCGAATGCAGCCAATCGCCAACTCTCCCCAACCGAGTTCAACAAACTCCTCCAGCTTCGAGTCGAATTAGCGATTGGTGCCGTCATGAAAGCTCGCGAGGAACAAGCTCCGGGTTCCTACCACTCGTGGCTTATCGACGGAAAGTGTAGGAACGAGTTGAAGAAGGAAACGGTCGTGGAGCGATTGGAAGGAGCTGCAACCGCGGAATCTCAGAGGGAAGTTTTAGCGTTGAAGAAGCAAAAGAAGGAAGAACAAGTACACGTTCAGACGGCGAAAAGACGGGAGAGGAGGAAGGTCGCTCAGGAGGCTCGAGTGAAAGGGAAAGGGAAGGAGGTCGAAATAGGGGAGAACGACGAGGAGGGAGGAGGAACGGAAGGTGGATCGAGCAAAGGGCAAGTAGCTGGAGAAGTCAAAGTCGGAGGAGTCGAAAAGAAAGGAGTATCGACCGGCGGGGATATCGAAGGAAAGGAGACCATTGACGGCCAAGGAGGCGAAAAGGGTGAGTTGTTGATCGACTTGGAATTGGTCGTTACCTCCTTCCTTCGCTGATCTATCTCCTTCGATCTTCCTCTAGACCTCACTCAATCCTACATCTCCGAAACCGACATTCGATTCCCTGTTGACCGTGACAACTTCCTCTTCGTCAGTCTCTCCATTCTCCCTCTAACTCATTTACCGATTCTGAGAACTCACCCTCCGCTCCTTGCTTCGTACAGGGTAACAATGAAGTTCATTCCTCTCGTCGAGAAATGCCTCCGCGATCGCACGTTCGCCTCCTCGTTCCCTCTCAAGAAGCAGAATCGTTGCTCAATCTCGCCGCGATTCTCAACACGACCGCCGCCGAGTACAAGAACAAGGAGGGAATCAATCATGCGGCACTCGAGGACGTCATCTACGGCAACGATGCAGATCCCGCATCGTTCCCTCACTCAAACCTTCGAACGATTTCATGCCTTGTCGACAGCGACCAATTCGCAACGGTCGATCTCGCAAACGTCGGTTGGGTTCTTAGTCGAGTTCAAATGGGTCG